>NW_026057582.1:38890446-38936413 GCF_023721935.1 Panthera uncia | reverse complement strand
CCCCAGGAGGATCACTTAAGGCACTTGGGGAGGTAGGGCAATACCTAAGAGAAGGGGAGAACCAGTGGGGAGCAAAGTAGATACAGGTGGAGAAGGTGGAAGATAAAACCACACATGTCTCACCCAGCTCTACACCTCTAATCCTAGTATGTTACAGGTTGTTAACTCAGTATCAATTATTTTATCTTAACATTTGTAGTTCTTGGCAGGCCCCAGTGTATTTTCGTTCTGTAATTGATTTGATCTTCTTAACCTGGGTGGTGGTGGGGGGAAGGGAATGTTCTTTTTTTTTTTAACCCTTGTTCTTTTCTTATAGCTACATGGATCTCAAATATAAGGATACCCACCATACCCATTCCACTGGGGAAAAAAAAATAGGTTTCAGAGGGTCAACTGATATCTCCCAAATCTAAAAGCTAATTAGAATCCAGATTTCCTGATGCCTAAATTCTACGTTCCATTTACTATTCCTCATAGACTCTTTAGACATCTGCTCACTTCAAATACAAGTAATAGGAATACATCCACAGAGAGAATATTTTTAGAAAGTGTATCTATACATAAGTATAAATAGCTTTTCTGTACATCACTGCTATTTTGAAACATTGATCTAAAAAGGCTTAGTGACTACATTTTGTGCTAATGCCCCACTTGTCTGTCATACTTTAGCCAACCTCTATCTTCTGGAACCCAACCTCTATTTGGAAGTAAATAGAAAAAACCTTGGAGCAGTAAGGAAGATACCATAAAGAACATCCACTAATGCCAGAAGTTTCAAAGAATCACTGTCAGGCCCTAACCTAAAATGTATCCATTTATTTTTTGTGCTCTAAATAGGGATAATGCTTTAACTAGTTTAACAGTGAAGTTTCTTTCTTTTTTTTTTCTTAAGATTTTATTATTTTTTAAGTAATCTCTACAGCCAGTGTGGGGCTTGAACTAACAACCCCAAGATCAAGAGTTGTATGCTCTGCCAGCTGAGCTGGCCAGGTGCCCCAGCAATGTAGTTTCTTAATCCAGAGCAAGTGAAATGATTTAAAGGAATGGACAGCAGAGTCACTGTTTTATTCAGCACTTATTTTTTTAAGTGCCTACTATGCTTTCCTAGACTAAATGCCAGAGAAATAGAGATGAAAGTGCAGAGAAGCAAACATATAATTACAATGATGTGGTAGGTGCTACACTAAAGGAAGGTATAAATCCTTGTCTAGTCACAGAATGAGCCTCACACTGTTCTGCTTAAGAGGGCGAGACAGAGAGCTTCCTGGAGCACTAGTCTCCCTAGTGCTTTCTAGTGAGCCTTGGAGACTGGGTAGGTGAGAAAGAACCTGGTCCCTTTGGGGAACAGTTTCATGTGGTTAGAAACATGACGAGACAAAGAGGTAGGGGCTGGGTCCTGGGGGCTTTGTATCTTAAGGGTTTAAATGGTATTTCATAGACAATGGAGACCATTAAAGGTTCTAAGCTGGAACACGAGGGCTGAAATGTCTTGAATTCTGGAAGTTGCAGCTAAGGATAATTGTACTGTAGCCTGGAATGAGGACCAGACGCTGAGATACCAAATAGGAGGCAGTTGTAATAGTTCAGTCAAGAAATGGTAAATGCTGGGACACCTAGCTGGCTCAGTTGGTGGAGCGTGAGTCTCTGGATCTTGGGGTTGTGAGTTCAAGTCCCACATTGGCTGTAGAGATTGCTTAAAAATAAAATCTTAAGGGGCACCTGGGTGGCTTGGTTGGTTAAGTGATCAACTCTTGCTCTTGACTCAGGTCATGATCTCCCTGTTTGTGAGTTTGAGCCCCACATCGGGCTCTGTGCTGACAGTACAGAGCCTGCTTGGGATTCTCTCTCTCTCCCTCCCTCTTTCCCCACCTCTCCCTGCCACTTGCATGGTCTCTCTCTCTCTTTCGAAAATAAATTAAAAAACTTAAAAAAAAATAAAATCTTAAAAAAAAAAGATAAGTGCCTCAACTATGGCAGAAACTGTAGAAATATAAGGGCAGTAACTTATTCAAGAGACAGTAAAGGAGCATTCATGGAGATATGTAGTGATCTAGTGGGGGAGGTGGGAAGAAAGGGAGAGAAGACTCCAGAGTGAGTCCCAGATTTTTTATTTGGCCAATGGATGAATGACTGCTACTACAAATGAGGAACAGGCTTAAGGCAAAGATAATGATTTAAAATTTTCATATGTAGAGTCATAGGTGACCAGGACATTCTGAAAATATCCTTTAGGGAACTGGATCCACCAGACTGGAGTTCAGGGCACAGGTTCAGACTGGGACAGTCATAGCAGGAAGCTGGCAGCTTTGGCTAACAGCAGGAGGCAGAGTAGACAGAAGGCTTGGAAAGCACAATATTCTGGAGACATTTGGGGAAAAACTGCCATACGTGCTTCAACAGCTCCTGAAGTATTTCCTGTTCAACAGCTTAGGACAACATGACATAGTTTCCTAATTCCTTCCCTCCCAAGAATGGCCTCCTACAATGCCATTCTCCAAAGAATTGACATGGTGATATTATAAAGCGTAAATCATGTTATACCATTCCTTGCTTCTCTGACTCAAATCCAAACACAGACCAATTAAGTTCTACCTGTGACCTGGCACCTGCCTATCTCTCTGTCTAGATCTGCTACCAAATGTCTTCTAGGATTAACACTGATCCAGACTCTCTACTCTTCCCCTCAGGGCCTTTGTACCTGCTGTTCCCTAGGTCTGGAATGCTATTTTTCTAGGTCTTGTGAGCTGGTTCTCTCTCTTCATTCAAGCCTCTCTGTTGAAAGTTTACTTCCTTGAGACTTTCCTTGACCAATCTAATTCAGGTCCCCACCTCTACCATTCCCCATGCTCAATTTCATTACCCTGTGTATTGACTTTATAGCACTGATCATTATCTGAAGGTACCTTTATTTACTATCTATTCTTATTGAAAGTAGTCATGTGCAGAAGTAGATTTCCACATTTATTATCTTTTGCTAAGTAAGCTCCACACCCAACATGGGGTTTGAACTCACAATCCTGAGATCAAGAGTCACATGCTCCACCAACTGAGCCAGCCAGCCACCCCACACTTACTATTTCTTAAATATTTTTTTAAATGTTTATTTTTGAGAGGGAGAGAGAGAGAGAGAGAGGGAGACAGAGCACAAGTGGGGGAGGGGCTGAGAGTGAGGGAGACACAATCTGAAGCAGGCTCCAGGCTCTGAGCTGTCAGCACAGAGCCTGATGCGGGGCTTGAACCCATGAACCAGGAGATCATGACCTGAGCTGAAGTCCGGTGCTTAGCTGACTGAGCCACCCACGTGCCCCACACTTACTATTTCTTAAGGGAAACAGGAAAAGTGGGATGGAATCATATGCTGAAAAGTCTTGAATTCCCCGTGAGGGGTTTTATTTGGTTTGCTAGATTCTGCAGAGCCACAAATGTTTGAAGTACTTATGTGACCTGTCAAGTGTTCTAAAATATTTGTTTCGTTAAGGTGTTATAAAATGTAATTACTCCACAATACTCTGATCCTATACTCAGTGAGACACTGTTCGCTGTAACTGGCTTAACTACACAGAACATTACTAAAGAAATGAAGTGAATGACAAGAATATAACAAAGTCTAGACATATCTGAAACTAATTTGATGGCTTTAACTAGTTTTGGAATACAATTGTACAGTTGGTCCAGTCTCCTTTATCCAAACTCCTCTTCATTTCAGTGTGGGAGGCATACAGAATCAGAGGTCATGTAATTTTAAAAGTAGGATCAAACTGTAGCAGGGCCAAGTCATTTACATACTCAGTGGCGCAGTTGTGTCCATAACTTTATGCCAAACCACTGGTGGACCCCACTGCAGTGGAACCAGACTTTGGCTAATGGGAATGCTTTAAAGATGGATTATATCGAGCTCTTCCAGTAAGATTGGGCATGGAAAGGTCTTTGGATCATTGAATTTAATTCCACTATACCTTATAGAGAATGAGGGTCAGATTTTGGAACACCTCAATGAATAAGACACATTCCTTTCCTTTAAGGAAGATGAAAGCTAATTTAGCTCTGAGTATGAAGTACAATTAAGTGAACTGCATAATTTTATACAAAGACCAATAGAGATTGTTCTAAAGTGACTCCTATTGTCCTTGTACCTGCCAGCCTATGAAATGTTTGTGTGGGTTTTTGTTTTTCCCTCCTGTTCTCTGTTTTTCCAGGGATAAATAACTTTTTAAACACAAGGTATGTATAAATATAAAGTTTATTTAGCATAGTGTTTAGAAAAATAAGTTCACATCATTTCAGAAAACAAATAAAACACTTAATTGTCCAGGCATAAACCCCTATTACAGTACAACATACATACTTTAGATCTCTTTGGTTGGGTAATTAAGCACAGAAATGTTCTGGGACATGCTCTGTGTGCCATCACCTAACAGTGCAGTAGAGACTCTGTTACCCCACCCCATGATATACATTCTGTATAGATTTTCTCTTTGTGTAAGGCACAGTAAAACCATATTGAGTATACAACTGGTCTCCTCTAAACATACAGTACATGCAACAAAAGAACAAAAATTGAGAACCCTGAAAGCCAAGAGAGTCACATGCTACATAATTTTGATTAATAAAATGTACTGTGATATTAAATTAACATGAAATGTATCAACTAGATACAAAGTAACTGTTAGGCTCTATCATCTAAGTTCTAGGAAGACTTTGAAACATCTTTTGTAAAATGTAATTCTTTTCCCCACAAATTTCCTGAATTATTTATGTTTTTATGATGAGATGATCTGTCAAAAACATTGTAAAAGAATGAAGAACTTCTGGCTATGTACTAATGCACACTTGCCTAACATGTAGCAGGGCAGGCTTCAACACATGCCCAGTAATCCAACTTTTGACATGCAAAATGCAAGGGCATATACAGGGAGATTTAAGGTCAGTGTGCAATTTAACTACGAATTTTTATCTATGGCTATAACGTCTACCTGCCTTTCATAACACTGAAACGTGTACAATTCAGTCTTTTCATTACTATAAATATACATGAGCTATAAAACACTACAACACAGGTGTTCTTGCTTGATTGAGGAACAAATGCACCTTCTCTTTAATTGATAAAACTGGTCTTTACTAGATGTAACTAAGAGCTAAATGCCAAATTCTGGCGGATAGAGTGCATAGATAGCCTCACACCAAAAATCCCACAGCCAGCAGCAGGGGTTGGGGTTTGCAGGGAGAGTTTTTACCCTTATTCTGATTCCTCTTTGGGGATCATTTGAGGGTCATTTGCAGCATCTTCAAGCATTGGTTTATGTAAGAGAAATTCTGCCACATGAACTCCAAGGGTTCTGAGACTGGCCCTTGGTATTGCAAAAAACATTTGCAATTCTGTACAAGGAGA
The DNA here is from genome assembly GCF_023721935.1 of Panthera uncia. Classification (NCBI taxonomy): domain Eukaryota; kingdom Metazoa; phylum Chordata; class Mammalia; order Carnivora; family Felidae; genus Panthera; species Panthera uncia. The sequence continues at coordinate 38,931,024 of NW_026057582.1, read as the reverse complement.
TCATGGGGTTTATCTTATTTCATTCACATATGTATGGGCTATACACCAACTGGCCCTTATTTTACTGAAGTATAGAAAAGAACAATAAGTTCTTTATAATGTGCATTGATTCTTACCTGGTATATTGTGTAGCTACCTGGAGTAATTGTAGGGGTATAATTACATCAAGTTGGGAATATGAATGGGTTTCCTAGGTAAGTCTTAAGTTTTGTGCTATTTTTCCTTTTTCTTAAGGGAAAAAAAGAGGAAGAACTGTGAATAAACAGAGGCTTATTATATTTTTGGAAGACATATGAAACTTTTCCAGTTATATATAAAATATATATAACTTTTTAAACCTTCCCATCTCCCTGATTAGATGGGTATTTTAAAATAATGAACAAAAAATTCTGAATATCTGCAGCCATCAAGTGGAAAAACATCATTTTCATGTAAACTACACTACAGACCCATATAATTAATCTCAGTAACATGATCAGCACACACTTAAAGAAAAAAACAAGCTGTATAAGTAGTGATGGAGTGGAAGAGAACTCGAAAACACCTGACTTTGTAAAAAAAAAAAAAAAAGACAACTGTAGTTTCAGCAGTTTAAGAACATTCACTAATTCCATGAAGAAGGTGGGATCTGAGTTCTCTAATGAAACAATTGGATAGGGCTCTTCATCTATGCCTGCAAGTTCCATTTGCAGTAACAACCAAGGGTAAGTAATCTACGGCCCTTATGCCACATGCTCAGCAGATGGGCACGTAGAGATCAAGAGTACGCTCTTCATTCTGATCTTGAAGACAGCAAGATTGGTAATATCTTTTATGTTCAACAACTTTAAGTCATCTCTGAAGAGATCATTTTCTCACATTTCTTGCTTTGCACACACCAGAGACTTTACTCACTACACAAATTTGCATCATTCCATCTTGTGTTCAGTCCTGATAAAACCTATAACCACAGCTCACAACATGATCAAGCAAGCTTCTTAAAGAAACCCCAAAAGATTGACCTTTGAACAAGACATGATAACATAGTGCAAATAATAGTTGTATGTCATAATGTAACAACTGATTCAAAACACGTAGAACTAAGTTTCACCAGGACAGAGTTTTGCTCAAGAGAACTTAGGTATTCTTTGTTTAGTTTAAAATGGTTTTTATAGTCTACAGAATTCATTTTACATGGTAATCTATGATTGGTATTTCATTGTAATGAAAAGCATCAACAATAATTAGTTGTTCATCAATTTGCATCATAAACATACATAATCACATAAGTGAAACTTAAGTTCTTCAGATTTAAAGCAACTTTGTGGTGAAAATAACCCTGTTGGATAGAAAGAGCCATCAGTGCTTCTGTTGACACTTCTGTACCTTAGTAAGAATAATAAAAAGGCCACAAGGTAAAAAGGCACATAGAATTCTATAGAAAAAATATTCAAATGAATCAGAGAGTTGCTAAATAAAGAACAAGATGTGAAAAAAAGTACCAAAATTCCAATATTGGGAGTTAGATTGCCTGTTTCAGTGTTATTAATAATGACCCTAATAGACTCCTGATAAAAATCATTACTTTTAAAATCCTACAAAAAGTAAAACTTTGTTGGAAATAACTATGTTCACTTCCTGTTCAAACAATAAAAATAAATTAAACAGTAAGAAAACATTTTTTCAGTTCATAGTGTCTGAAGTAGAAGAGAAACATATACAGCATAAATAAAATTCACTGTAATTCCTCAAATCCTTGCTTATAGGACTAATATATTTACACTCATACTGAAGTTTGTTTCAGAGTTTTTAGTGGAGTTGCAAACTTTCTCAGCCCCACTGGACTATTAGCAAGCACATTTGGAAATGTGTAGAGACAAACCAAGACTTTCACAAAAATATTGAGAAACAGAAATGTATATATTCAAAAAATAAACCCTTAGAATAGTATGGAGTACCATGTATGCTTCTTAACCTCATCAATGCCCGTGGAGTGAAAGTAAACAAAAATAACCGTACTGTTTCTAATGCCGATGTCAGGTGGACACAGTTTTAAAGAACTATCAAGTTCCATTTAACCTTAGAGTTATATTAAGTCAGCCAAATGACACACTTTGACTTGATATATTTCATCTTGTTCCTTTGTCTCCATCTATTTAAAAGAGAACATATGTGAACAAAAAGGCTGCAGCAACGCAGTTCTACTCCTGTATATTTAACTGTGATCTTCATGCAGATCAATCCAAAGTCTCTTGAATTCATTTACTCACAAAACTAGTGTTTTCCCTGTAAATGGGAAAATGCCTTATGTCCTCAGGGCTTCGTGAAAAGATCTGCCTGCTGATGCCAAAAAAGAAAAAAAAAAAAAAAGTAAAGAGAGGAAGAGAGAAATCAAGTTTATAAGTCTTGCATATCTTCATCCAATTGGACGGTTTGGAGCTTGGCAAGCTCTTTTTTGTCTGTTTCCAGGTCTTCACAGACAGTCTCAACCATGCCCTCTAGGACATACTTGGATTTTGAGTCCAGCATCATTAAGTTGCTTGTGGCTTTGCCCTCAGAATTTGTTAAGAAATTCTCTTTTATATTAGCTACTGATTGCAGAACTAAACGATGTTCTCTGACGAAATCCTGGTGTACTGCTGGGGAGGGGTGACCCACCTGGTCCTCAGGTGTAGGAACAATTTCCCCAAGGGCACCCTGGGTCATAGGGACTGACAATAGATCTTGACCAGTAATAAGGGAGCAGTTCTGAAGAGTTGCATAGTTAGTGTTGCTGACAGATGTCACAGTAGATTTGCTTGCCACAGGTGCAGACATTGGCTGGCTATCAGCAATGTCAGGGTTTAGCTCGGTGGGATTTAGCAAGGTAGGGGGAGTCAGGGAAAAATTGTGAGTTGGGGATACATTAACTAATGAGGAGGCCAGGGGATGGAGGCCACTCCCCGAGATATTTTCAGAAGACAGGTTTGCATTTATTTGTGCATTCTGATTGACAGGCATCAACTGAGAAAATACCAGGCTCCTCTCCAAGCCCTCCTGTTTAACAGATCCTATAGTCTGGCCTGAATTAGGGACAGTGTATACCACTGCACTGGGAGCAAGAGAGCTCAAGAAAACCTTTCCTTGCTGGACTGTGGTGGACTCACTTGTAAATGTGCTCCCATCTGAAGTGCTTGAATTTACTGAAATGTTGCCTAAAAAAAAAAAAAAAGAAAGAAAAGAAAGTACAGATTATCGCTGATAGAACTGATAGGGAAAGAAAAAAAGACTTTTTGACACACACGATTTTTCTCAGGTTCAGTAGAATCACCTTGAGCACTCAAAACTACAGATTCCCAGGCTCTACTCCTGAGACTCTGACTCAGTAAGTCTGAGAACAGGTGTATTTCAAATTCCCTAGTAATGCTGATGACATAGCGGGAGTGAGAAGTACTGGTTTAGAAACAAAGTATGAAAAAAATGTTTTTCCAAGTTCTAATTTCAGTCAAGTTTCCGGTTCATTATTACCAACTTGATTTCTCTCAATCAGTTGATAGTTGTAGCCAGTTCTGCCAGTTAGAACTAGGAAACACAAATGCAAAATAAAATGTCTTTGTTTGGAACAAGTTCAGTAACTGACATAAATGGAAAAGTAGAAAATAGCCATAAAATGAGTTGCCCTGGGGCTTGAAGTTAACCATATAAACCTGTACAGACACGTTGCAAACTTTCACCAAACTAACCATAAGTATCAAGTCAACAGAACGTTCAAGAGTTCTTTTTTCTTTTGTTATGCCAGTTCTGAATTTTCAGTGGTGCAGTTGATAGGAAGAATTAATGATAATAATAAACTGTACTTTTAAAAACAGATTAACATGAATAACTAGAGCCAATGCTTCTCTGAAATGTTTATATCTTAAGGCTCTCACTAGAATGGTCTACAGAGACCAGAAACAGGAAAAAACCAAACCAAAACAAAAAACCCCCCAAAACATAAGTAGAATGCTGAGAAGTTCAAAATCAGGTAACTCAGACAATGCAGACGAATTAAAGCCTTCCCCTCCCTCCTATCATCAAATAAAACCCTTTTCTTTTGGAGTCTTTACATAGGCCCAGTGAAATGATGGCAATTATCTTGCCACTGTAAGAAAGGTAGACTTGAGGGAATTTTGTGACAGGATTATTCAGATGGGTTGTTTACCCTGATCTTGAATTAGATGTTCAGTAAATTATTATTTTGAGAAGATAGCCCAACGTTAAAAGTAATTCTCCCAAAACATTTCTCTTCTTGAATTAGAAAAATTGATTATATTACTACCTGTATTGATAAATAAATGTTACTGGGTTGTTTTTTTATATCTTCCACTTTTTAAGCACCTTAAATGCAAAGGAATATCTTCAAACAAACTAAAACTGTATTTAAACTTTAAATGTAACCACTAGAAAGTATTTGTCACGGAAATACTGGTGTTAAAAAAAAAACACATTTTTGTGTATGTTTGGGTTCTTCGCTGACATGAATGTTTGTTCCAGGCCAAACAAATGAAATGAATCTGACTTAAGTATACTTTAAAATTCTTGTTGGCTGCTAAACTGTAACAAAAAACATCTGAAATAGATGTTTATTTTGTTATATGTATATATTTGTGAAATTGTTTGCCTGTGTATAGGTGAACAAAACGATAGTTATTTTTTGAGAGAACCATATATGATATGATAGGACATTTCCCCCAACAGCTATTAAATATAAATAAAACGATATCTTTGAATGTGTAGAAATTATAACACACATAAATGAAGGAGGAAAAGCAGATGTGATCTAAAACTTGATATGTAAGTATAACTGCACTTGAATTATAATAAATTTAATAATAATTTCAAAATTAGTTAAAAAAATTCAAATGAAACAGGACATAGGTGCAAAGTACAACTTTGTAATGATGGTAAGGGAAAAAAAACACCCTTGTTTTCTCAGATTATGAAGTGAGTAAAAGATATAGATATTCTGCTTTTCCATATAAATCCTAACTACTAAAAGATAATCTATCCTGTCTACACATTTTAAGGCAAGGCTGAGTATCTGTTTTTGAGAAAGGCTGAATCCCCAAATGCTTTAAAGAGAATTGCAGTCCACCATTGCTATAAAGGAACGCTGCTTCCTGGACCCATCTGGTTAAACTTATGCCTTTAACTCACCCAGACAGTCCAAGGATTGACAGCTATGTCATTTGATCTTAGCTATTTTAACTGAAAATGCTTCTTCTTATTCATATTAAATGTCCCATTTTAAAAATTAGCTATTAGTTTGTAATAATTTTCTGTGGTAGCATATTTCTAGATTACACGTGAAAAGTATTTCTGCTTTTCTTCTCCCCCAATGTACACACCACACTTTTTGCTCCAACTTTTTGTCTTTAAACTGTTATCTACTGTTTGGAAATTTCCTAAAGAGAGAAGAAACCCTGTGGTTTCTTATATTTTTGTTGGAAAGTGATTTAACTTGAATCCTTTCCATAACTTGAGACAACGAAGAAATACATGGTATGCTGCAGGAGTTTTGTGTTTTCCTACCATTTTACCTGAGAATTGATGTTAGAGAAAGTTACTCAACACTTTTTCCATTAATGCCTCAAATAAGCTGAAGTGGGTCATAGTTGTGCATAAATTGAGATTTTTTTGATAAAGCCATTTTACAGGAAGTTGATCTTTAAAAGGAGACAGTTACTTATTTTGCTTTCATAGAAATCTGGACATTCAGATTTGCTTACAGGAAGGCAAACCTGCATTAACATCCCCCACTCCTAAGTTTAAGGCACTATGCAACCTCCATGGCCATTCTCACCATTCGTGTTTCTATGTACAAAAAATGACACAGAGCCATCCAGGCTTGCTTCAAGTCAGTGAAGAAGTGGCATAACAGCCTCAGGCTTCCTGAATTCCAGATCAGTGTTCTTCAGCAAACTGCCTTTAGCAAAGCCACAAACATATAAAATAAGGCTAACCCACACATTTGGTGGGGGGTGGGGGGGGGAGGGAGAGTATACATGCAGAGCAACAGACACCCTATCACATACTCATCTGGTTTTCCTTTAGGTCTGATAGTTTTAATTATAGGAGGAACATGGATCAAACACAATTGATCCAGTCTTTTTAGCTTGCTCTTCTAAAACACTCCTTGGTCAGATAGAAAATGCTTAGGTAAAGTGTACACATTCGTACCAATTGCTTGACGAATTTTGTGTTCTTAGCAATATTATTAATTTTTAATCTTAAAATGTCAAGCAATGGGTTATTTTGTAAGCACCAACTGACTTATCATATTTCTATAATTGTAGAACTGGCAAGATTTGCTGTGAACTGTATTTTTCCATTCAGATGTTAGGAAAATAAAAGCCCATCTCCATGATGCCAGGGAACCAACCAGACTGGATATTACATGGGTGTTGTGAAGAAGGAGAAACAAATCAAGGCTCTTCTGCAGCTGTGGCAGCCAATAAGGTACCTGAACAGTAACATCAATCTACAGCTCTCACCAAATGTGTCATTTACAGCAGCTGGCTAAAACATTCACTAGTGCATTATGGTACCGGATGAGACTTTTACCTTGTGAAGCTGCTACTGAAACAGAAGGCAGCTGCAGTGGAGAGAATCCAATGCTCCCATTAAGGAACTGGCTATTTGCTCCGGAATTGGGGATCTGGACAATGCCATACTGGTTAATTTGCACTGGTGTAGTAAAAGTCACCACAGAGCCTCCATCTTGGGAAGCCACTGTTTGAATGCCTTCTCTTTTTACCTCAGTGCTGGGTATCAGCCCTGGGAATGACACAGGGGCACTGGGGCTGTAGGAAGTGGTGGCTGCGGAGTTAGCTGAAGAACTCTGGAGGACTTTGAATTCCTTCACATCCTGGGAGGTAGACCCCAGTATGTCACTCATGGATATACCATTGCTCACAATGTTTGATGCAATCTTTGGTGGGTTCAGTGACACTGTCTGTGTATTTCCCACATTTAATCCATTAAGGATAACTCCATTGGGTCCCTGAATGAAAGAATTACCATTAAGAAAGACAGGTGAAGTACTTGGTACCAAGCTTCCATTCAACAAAACTCCAGAAGAGCTTAATGATATCTTAGCATTTCCAATTTGCTGCATATATACTGGCTCCATGTGACTGGAAAGGCTGAGGTTGGTGACACTATCCGATGAACTGGAGAGTGGATGAGGAGACAAGTCCTCATGGCCCTTGCTGGATTCATCTTCAGTGCTGGGATTGCCATCTGACTCACTGCAGAGAAGGGGAAATCAAGACATTCAGAAGGTCAGAGGGATGACATTCTACCTAGTGCCATTTGTTTAGAAAACCAACCTCTAACCCCATTAAAGGCAATATTTTAGGAAAGCAGAGCAGGAAGTCTTTAGTCTTGTTTAAGTTATGAGGCCTTTCAGCAGATTCTAACCATAAAGACAGAGAACGTGGGAAGATAAACTCTCCTATCCCAATCATTTTACCAATAATAAATTCAGGGAAAGTCCAGAGATCTGGAAGATGTAAATTCAGCTAATAGGATTTTCATAAGAATTATATATACGTTTTCATAGTACTGAAGTTATTCCTTCCTGTTAAATTATGCTGCTACCTATACCACGGGGGGGGGGGGGACCTCACTAGATGAGGCAGTCAGTCTTTCCTATTAGGAACGCCTTCCCCTCCCTTCAAACCAATTCCGATTAGTGTGATTTTGGAAGTAAATGAAACTGCCGAAGGAGCAGGAGGTGGGAAGTGTTCAGTTTTGTTTGCCAGTTAGTTAACAAGAGATCATTTTCTCACCTGCTCCCAAACTTCTACTCCACCAGACTGACAACTCTCTCATTCAACAAAGTGGCTGTCCTTGATGTAGGAAAGGCACTTTCAACCCAAGAACTGTTATGTGCAGTCGCCTTTGAATCCAAAAGAAGCCATAGGGGCCTATTTAACATACACCATCCAGTGCCCTGGTGAGGTGGGAGGGAAAGGGTGTGGGTCACTCAGCAGCCTTGTAACCATCAGACCCCTTCCCCAGCACCCTCAGTCCTTCTGCTCCAGACAGGACTGGGTTCCTCAGCTCCCCGACTTGGGAGGAAACGCCAAATCCGGGTGAAGGGTGGTGATAGGGTTTCCCATTTGGACTGAGGCTGGGCGGGGTGGGGAGAAAGGGGCAGTTAGCTGCAGTTTGGAAGCTTGGTGCGACTTGGCCCTGTAGAGGATCCCCATCCCTGCAGTGCCCGGCGGTCGGTTCGCTTTCATGCGGAGGGGAGGGGATTACCCGGGCTTTGGGCTGCGGGGCCAGGAGCGCAGAAAGCGCTTTGATTTACGAGCTGAGGCTGAGCCGCCGTCGCCGTCTGCGAGGGTGACTCACCAGGGGTGCGGGTGGGAGGTAGATCCGGAGAGGGGCCTAAACCAGGCAACTGGGCCGGGGGCGGGGGTGTGGGGTTGTGGGGGGGGGGGGGGGCGCGCAGCCGGCAGAGTGCGGCTGGGGAGAGGAACGCGCCCAGCCGGGGAGCGCAGGCTGCAGGGCAGCTGGCCTGAGCGCCACGCCCGCTCCCCACCCCCTGCCTCTGGCCCCGAGGATTCCGACGGGGCTCCAAGCGATGGGATCCGCGGCCACAAGCAGGCGCGGGGTCACCAACGTGCCTCCTCTGGGTGTCCCCGCAAGTCTGCGGAAGGATGCACGCAGGTCGCAGTGCGCGTTTTGTTTTGGTTACCGGGAGGCACGGCTCGGACACAGCGCCTCCCTCCCTGCCTTGGGCGAGGAGCTCCGGAGCCTTCGGGCCCCGGCGGGGGTGCAGGGACAGGAGCGGCAAGGGCGGGCCGCGGCGGGTGATCACCTTCGCTCGGCCGGGGCGGGCTTCCCGGCTCCCAAATTCCTTCCCTGGGCAGAACCTTCGAGCTGCTTTGGGTTCTTTCTGTCTTATGCCCGCGTGGCTTGGAGACACCATCTCTCCAGGCGACCTTCTCCTTAGTTCGCTCAACAATACACAAAACACTCCAGGTGTCTGACTCGAAAGGACGCACAATAGAGGTGGAAAACCCGATCTTTCCCACCAGTTGGGGTCAAAAACCCCGCCAGTCAAAAAGTTGAAACCCGCCAGGGTGGGCGCTCAAGAAGGTGTGGAGCTGATAGCGCCCCCACCCCTAACCGCTGTCCCAGGAGGGAGCCACGCAGGGTTGGGGGGCCGAGGAAGCAAGCCCTCCAGCCCCACTGCCCCGGCGGCGCTGAAATCCGATCCGAAGGAGTTCAGAATCAGGTTTCAAAACACGGCAGAGCCCAGCCGCACCAACACCCCACGTTGCCGCGGCCACAAACAGAACCACAGCGGGCAGGGTGAATGATTAACTCTGTCACATAAAACCTCGACGTCCCCAACCCCCCTTCTGAAACGCCAGCCCCCATCGACACTCTCCAGCGTCCAGAGCGGCCACCGCGACCTCCAGCGCAGGCCTGGGGCGGGGAGAGGGGCAGCCGAGCCGCGGAGAGGGCGGTCAAGGAGCGCGTGCACGCGCCGGGACGGTGAGACCCGGTGGAGGTGCAGACCCCGGCCCGCCCTGGCAGCCTCGGTGGGCCTCGGGCGGCAACAAGGGCTGCCTTTCCGGCGCCTACACACTACACACGCTCCTGCGCCCCTCCAGACCCCGGGAGAGAGTGGCAACTTCAAAGCCAGCGGGATGGGGGTGGGAAACTGGGCGGCAGTGACCAGCCGAGGTGGGGGCGGGGACTGAGACCTAGGCGGGCGACCAGAAACTTCTGGGGGGAGGAGGGGGAGGGGGAGGAGGAGGAGGGAGGTTCCCCCGCCTCTCGCCACCGCCGTCCCCCCCTTCTCCGGGTCGGGGAGAGGTGGGGGGCGGGGAGAGGTGGGCAGCCGGACCAGGCTGGTGGGGAAGGTAAGCGCCATGTTTGCGAGCACTTGGAGGAAAAGAAAGCTGGGAAGGGGGTGGGGGAGAGGAAGGGGGAGGAGGAGGAAAGTTGGCGCTCACCTTTTGGACTGGGTCTCTGAGGGGTTCCGATCGCGCTGCCGGCGGTTCTTGAACCAGTTGCTGACCTGGGTGAGGGAGAGGCCGGTGATCTTGGCCAGGTGCCGCTTCTCGGCGGGCGAAGGGTAGCGATTCTGCTTGTAGAGCTCCTTGAGCGCGTTGCGCGACTTCTCCTTGAAACAATACACCGTCTCCTCGCCGTCCCAGATGGTGCGGGGCAGGGGGAATTTCCTGCGCAGCCGGTACTTGTCCACGGCGCCCAGTGGCCGGCCGCGGGCTCGCTCGGCCTCGGTGTAGCGCGCCTTGTACCAGAGCTGCTGCAGCAGCGGGTGGTTAGCCGACTCGAAGCTGTGGCTCTCGAGGATGCTGTAGAGCTCGGGGTAGATGCCCTGGTGGAAGGCCACCAGCGCCCGCGCCTTCAGCAGGCTCTCATTGCCACGTAGCAGGTCGCTCTGGGGCAGGGACCACAGGAACCGGGCCAGGCGGTCCAGGTTGCCCCCCTGCTGCAGCGCCTCGCACACGCAGGCGACATGGTCGGGCGAGAAGGCCAGTGGGGTCTGCGCGGCGGCGGCGGCGACGGCGGCCGCGGCGTGGTGGTGCCTGCCCAGAAGTTCCGAGTGGAGTTGTACCTGATCCGCCGCCGCGGCCGCCGCTGCCCCTTCCTCTCCGCTCACCCTGGCGGCGGCGGCCGCGGCGTCCCCCGGCTCCAGGGGGAAAGGGGCTGGAGCCGGGGGGCTCAGCCCCGCCGCCGCCGCCGCGCCCCCCGCCACTTCTCGGGGCGCCTCCTGCCCTTCCGAGGCGCTTTCCATCCCATTCTCCTGCTTGATGTCCGCCGCACTTGCGATCTGCCCGGTGGGGGAGGAAGAGGACATTTTTTGTTGTTTATTTTCCTCCCTCCCTCACTCCCTCGCACTCTTTTCCTCTTTCTTTCCCCCTCTCTTACTCCTCCTTCTTCGTCTCCCTCCCTCCTCCCCCCCTCCGGAAAGCCCACTCCCTCCCGCCCGGTTTCGGCTGGATCTGGCCGATCAGGTTTCCCCCCGGCCACGCAGTCACCATTAAGATAGCTGCTAGAGCAAAGTAGTGTAAAAGGATAGCTGCTTTCTGCCGTTCCCCCAACGTGACTCCTCGGGTTGCTGCATACTATATGGCACTGGCGGCCCGGCCGGCCCGGCCGCGCCACCTCATTGGCTATTTCACATTCAGAGGGAGGAGGAGACACCGTTTCTATCCCTGTCGATCACCCGCCTCGCACTCCACCCCTTGCCTTTCCTTCTCCCCTGACCCCCAGGCACCTATACCTGAAGGGAAACACCGACATTCTTTTTAGACCGTGCTCCTGGGCGGGAAATTACCTAATGTGGCCTGAAAACTGGACAAGAGACTCTTTCAAAGAGAGTCCTCAGGATTCCAGCGGGAGGATTAATTGTGTGGCCTTAAGGTCCGGACGCTAAACTCTTAACAAAGAGACCACCGTCAAGCATCCAGGTGACAAAATTTCAAAGGAGACAATTCAGAAGCTTCTCTATGTCCCTAGTCCCCTTTCCCTCCCTTTGAGAGATGTCTTTGTCAAGGATTTTGTATTCAAAAGGGTCCAAAATAGAATGTCACTAGGGAATGTTCCCAGGGGGAAACATTTATGGTAAATTAAAAAGGGGAAAGTGCTTGAAAATCTTAAAATAAGCTGTATAAATAGCCCACGGAGGAGACAAAAACAAGAAGACTTCAAAAAGCATTTAACCTTGACTCACCTGGAGAGCTGGCAACACAACTGTGTTCAACACGGTGCAACTAAGCATATAGAGTATTGAATCAGTGTGCTTAGCTCAGTGAGTAGGGTAAGGTGGAAGAGACTTAAGCTTTAGGTTGTTATAAAGCATGAACATTTAAGTATTCTGTATGAACGTATTTTCTGTAAGTGTGTGTATAGTTCTCTGAAGGTGACACTCCTCCATTCTAAGTGCAGGTGTCTTCCAGATCAGTGCAGGATCAGCAGCCCTTTCAACAGCATAGACAGATGGAAGGCTGCCCTCTGGTTTGAGGTGAAATGCCTGGGGGTGGAGTCGACTGCTGTTTGCAGTTATGTCTCTTTCTTGGTTTGCATGAGGTCTTAACTCAAAAAAGGATGAACCCACCTCTGCTTCTCTGATTTCTGTGGGTCAGTTAGGGCCACCTGCTGATGCTCTTTCTCAAAATCCAACACTTTAATGACATCATCCTAACATCATCCTTCACGGTGGCCTTGTGTTGTTTCTGCTTCCCAGTTACCCAAAACTGCCTATTTCGGCATATTATAAAGCAGCTGTTTAGCTTACCTGCTGTCATGATCAACTCGGTGAGGTTTTCTTTTTCGTGGACAGGCTGCATTTTATTGCTGGTCAACCAAGATGTCATTTGATTTTGGACTTGACTTGCTTTTGTACTACCCTGATGAAGCCAGCACTGATGTCTCTGGTTGATTTGCAATTCATAGTCATAGAAAAGACCATGTGTTTTCACCCCATTGGAAATATCCAGTTAGGTATCCAGCTTTAGGACAATATCCAAGGTACATAACTTCCTTGAATTTTAAAAAATATGCTTTTTGTTTTAGAATAATTTTTACTTATAGAAAACTCACAAAAGAGTATGGAGAGTTCCCACCTACTCTTTACCCGGTTTTCCCTAATGTTAATTAACATTTGAGATTACAATGATATATTTCTCCAAACAAATTAACATTGGTGCGATATTATTAACTAAACTGTAGACTTTCTTTGGATTCACCAATTTTTCCATTGATGTCTGTCTTCTATTTCATAATCCAATCCAGAATACCACATGGCATTTTGCTCCTTGAATTGTTAAAGCATATTTATCAGAGCAAAGTAGACAGGATATAGTATGGTTTAGTGGAAGAAATGTGGACTTGGGGATCAGCTAGCTAGACATAGGTTTAATCCCAGTTCTGCCATTTATTAGCGACTTGAGTATGAAAAGTGCCTGGGATTGTTGTGAGGATTAAATGAGATAAGATGTGCCGTAAAGCAACTGGCATGTAATTAATCTCTGCTAAATGTTTGTTATCTTCTTCCTGATAGTGCAAAGTAGTAAACTTTTCAGTTTTATGTATCTAGTGAAAATTAATTTGACTATATTATAGGGCGATCCAAGGTCAGGTCATAGGAATCTTCTTCAGGCTTATTATCGACTAAATATAGTTCATTTATTTGGAAAACTATGTATTGGGTTTTTGCATGTCTTCTGAGTATGTCCTTTGCTTCCAGAGCACCAAGTGCAATAGATTATGTAGAAGCAGCAGTGGCCTTTATGAATTTGCAGTCTATAGCTACATTGGTATTCTATAGCTCCAGGAGGAGATTCCTGTAGAACCAGAAGTGAAATGCAACACCGGGCTCTGGATTCCTTTAGCAGGCTAAGCCCCAGGCTCATTCTGGCAGCAATTCAAAGTGGGACCGGAAGTCCTGGACTCAAACTTCGGAATGGAACACCAGACTTCAGGGTGTATGGAGTTCATCTCAGAGCACTGGTTTCAAATGATTTGTAAAATTGATGAATACTTCTACTTCCTTTGTCTGCCATGCTGTAAACACTGAGTCTGCAGTACTGATGTGCAGCCTAAAGCAGTGTTGTGATTTGGGAAAACAATTGAGGCTGGGCTTGTGTGAAGGTGAAAACCAACCTGCTTGTTTCCGTATCTTTGCCTTCCTGCCTGAAGGTAGTGATGAGAGCATATGGAAATCTTTTGCCATTTTAGTCTATTGAAGAAAATCTGGCTCAGCACAAAATTTTACACTTTGCTTAAATATATTTTATGGTGTTGCCACCAAGAGCAGAGATGTTCTTTTTCAAGGCTGACTTTGGCCGCCTTGATAGGCGGATAAAGGGAAGGCCTACATAACTGTGTTTTGGTAGGTTCTTCCTATTTCCAAAGCTTATGTACTGGTACTGTTGAGGAACTAGGTTGCAAAGTAATCTCCCAGGTACCGGAGGTGTTCTATTGTTATTTAGTTATCAATGGTTGATGATATGTAGTCAACATTTCTGAAGGATCATTCATTTGCCAAATATTTATGGAGTCCTGATTAATAACAGGTATTGCATTAGGTACTGAAGGATAGCAAGATGAATATATTGAGGTCTCTGACCCTGAGGAGCTTAAAATATGGTGGGAGAGATAAGACACATCCATTAGGAAATACAACAGAGAGTATGGGAGTGGTGAGGATAAAGAGACTAATTTTGGGAGGCCAAGGGCAATGGGGAATGGATTTTTAGCTGGGCCTTTAAGGACAAGAATTTTGAGAGGACAAGGATAGAGCTCACTAGAGGAAGATTGAATGAAATGAGTAAAGCATGGAGCCATGAAGGTATGTGGTATATTTCTGAATATATTGAGTAATTCAGCATGTCTGTGTTGTGGGGTTTATGTAATTGTGTGGTGGGAGATTAGCTTAAAGGGCAGGTTGGAGATAGATTATGAAGGTCTTTGAATGGAACGCTCAGTTTGCAGTGGTGCTCACGGTAGTTTGTGTACACAGTAGTCGTGTGTAATATCATGGTCATGGTTGATTAGCCCAGGGATGGACACTTTCCCCAAACCAAAACATTCAGAATCCTCTTCTGGGGTTTTTCAAATTTTCATGAAGAAAAAAAGTTAAGGCTGGGAGAGGGAGCCTTGGATATAATGCTTGGGACTTAGTAACCAAGCTATCTGCCTGTGGAGGATGCAGATGAGCAGTAGGTAGGAGGGGACCTAGTGAGTCTCATGGGTGGTAGTGGAGGGAGAAGAGCCTGGCAGAGACTGAGTGAGTGCCAGGTTCTAGTCATCTCCCAGGTGTAGCAGCATTCTTGCCGTTTTTGTGGTGATATGGATTTTCCCGAGGAGCCAGAAAGGCCGCTTGGACTGGACTCAGCAAAAGGATGAATTTATTGGAACATAATATCAAACAACGTGAAAAACAGGAATGCAACTGGTTGTGCTTAGAGACCTGCTGTCTCATTTCACCTGCCTCTTTCAAGTTAGTCTTTCCAAGGGGCTTTCCCCAGAAAGTTGGAACCAGGGCTCCCCGTAGTTCTTAATTCACACTTTCTAGCCCCGTTAAAGAGGTTCTACTGTTTTCCCTTTACTGCCAGTTTGAAAAATATAAGGAGGATCTCTGGTTGTTCCAGTAAGGGTTATGTGTCAACCCCTAGGCCAGAGAGTCCGGATTGTGATTAGCAGGCACATTAAGAACCACTGAAGCCTGTGGGGGATAAGTTGTTTTCCATAAGAAGGGGGAGGGATGCTATCTTTAGTCTTGAGACAAAACCATAAATGTCCCCTAAGGATGGGGAAAGCCCAGCCTGGGTCCTTGGGGCTGGGAAAGAGGGTCTGCAAGAGAGAAACACTGCCCCAAGGAGGTAGAATCTACTGAGATGGGAATGGTAGAGGAAGAGCAGATTTGGGAAGAGAAATAATGGGCCAGTTGGTCCACTGTTGGGATGCTGCTGTTTTTTTAAAAAAATATTTATTTATTTTTTGGGAGAGTGCAAGCAGGGGGGGGGGGTGCAGAGAGAGGGGGACAGAAGATCTGAAGCGGGCTCTGGGCTGACAGGCTGATGGCAGCTAGCCCGATGTGGGGCTCGAACTCCTGAACCGGGAGATCATGACCTGAGCCAAAGCCGGGCATTCAACCAGCTGGGCTACCCAGGTGCCTCATGGGATGCTGCTGTTTTAAGACATGTAGGAAACCTGATTGTTTAGTGGGTTTTACAAAGACTGAAGTTCCATTTGAATCAGAGTTCAGGTGCTGTCAGGGCTTTCTTTCTTTCTTTTTTTTTTTTTAAACGTTTTATCCATTTTTGAGACAGAGACAGAGCATGAACGGGGGAGGGGCAGAGAGAGAGGGAGACACAGAATCGGAAGCAGGCTCCAGGCTCTGAGCCATCAACCCAGAGCCTGACACGGGGCTCGAACCCATGGACTGCGAGATCGTGACCTGAGCTGAAGTCGGACGCTTAACCAACTGAGCCACCCAGGTGCCCCCAGGCTTTCCTCTTGAAAGCCTTCTGATCATTCTATGTTCGTGGACCCCACGAGTAATAATGGTATACATTTCAGAGTTTCTATTATGTACGAGGCATTGTAGTAGTGCCTTCATATAAGTACCTGTCAGGTAATTTAATCATTACAGCAACCCTGTGAAGCGTATTAAGTGGAAGAAAGTAACTGAGGTAAGGGAGGATAAGAAATTTGGCTCAAAAACCAGTCTGATTTAAGCGAAGGCCAGGTTCTTCCCATTTCATTGCTTCTTTTAGATACTACTACTGATGAGAATACCTATAGTACTGTTAATAATGGCTAACAGTTATTGAGCTCTTATTCTGTGCTAAGTACTTTAAATGAGATATCTCATTTAATCTTTACGTTGTCCTCAATTTATGGTTGGAAAAACTGAGGCCTGAGGTCATGCAATTACAAAGTAATGAAGTCAGCACTTGAATCCAGCTCTCTTGAAGTCAGATGCCAAATCTATAAGCTCTACTTTCTACTGCCTCTAGCTTTGTGAGAATCATGCTCATCTGATAAGAGTTCCAAGTCAGCTGTTGCTACCATCCCTCTCCGATAGTAGTTTCCAACCTGGGAAGTGGATAAAGCTGGTAGCAATGTTTCCTTCCACAATCTTCAGTGCTTTCTTTGCCTTGATGTTAAGGTTTGGGCGAAAGGTAAACCAATTCACAAAGTGGTTGGGGGTCTCCTGTTCCAGGACATGATTAAAAGTGCCTTGTGGTAATAAACAATAATGCCAAATTAGTGGATGACTTCTCAATGTATTATTGCCTAAAATTTTTATTTGCTCACTGAACATATTCACTCTTTTACTGTAAGTTTCCTGTTCTATTAAAATATATTAAGATCCTAAAAGTTGTCTTTATTTTTAGAGAGCTTCACTGTGAGTCACATGACTGGTTTGGATGTGGTCTTTTTCAATAAGACAATAGCAGCATAAGCCTCCAGGTCAGCACAGCATTTGTATTGCCTATTTTAGTAAACTTATTTGATTAGCTCCTGTTAGTGAACAATGTTATGATCAAGCTGATGACATGATTTATTAGGTGAATCCCTATGTCTATATACAAATATAAGCCCTGTGCTTATATATATATATATATATATATATATATATATATATATGTAGTGCTATATATAAGCCCTGTGGTCTGCTGGTTCCCAGATGTCATATCTAGCTGTTTGTCAGGTTCCTCCTCTTGTAACCCATGGAAATCCCAACTGTATTACCACACTGAGTTTCATACTGAGTTCACTGTTTAAAACAGTGGGAGTTGGGAGGTGGCTGGCTGGCTCGGTAGGGCACACAACTCTTAATCTTGGGGTCCTGAGTTTGAGCCCCATGTTGGGAGTGGAGCCTACTTAAAAAAAAGTGGGAGTTGGAATGTTGCTTTTTATGTTTTTATTGAAAAGAGCAAAAGTGCTATCAAAAGTTAAACTTACCATGTGTGTATATAGCTAGTATTCATTGTATGGGTTAATTTGAAAAACTTTGAATGTCTACTTCTGATGGAATTTGGACCAGATTACAAGATGATGCTTGGCTTAAAACTTTTTCACAGTGAACTAGTATTTGATGCTCGTTTATTTATTCTTCACTCTACTTATTCAATAAATATCAACATATCCTTGTTATGGCAATGAACATGTGTCCCTTACAGAGGGAGGAGTTTATCTAATAGATCTGTTTATAGGCTTTCTTTGCAATCCTGATAAATGCAGTGAATGTGGTTTACAACTGCCAAAGAGATTCAGGCTCTCAGATCTTACAATTGCTGAAATACAGTGTATATGGTTGGGGTGTTGGGGCGGGGGGGGGGGGGGGGGGGGGGGGGGGTGGATGTAAGAACCAGGTGACACCGGTTAAGCACACTTGACGTCTTGAATTAAGTGACTCTGCAGAACAGATGCCAGAATTTAGTGAGAATCTGTAGTATTTAGGGTTGGTGTAGAGACTTTTGTTATAGGTAACTTTTTCAAACTTTTATTTGCGAACTTGTGCTTGCATGACTGTGCAAGTATAAAGGAGAATATAAAGCGCAGGCTTTCAAATTATTCAAAAGAAAATGCTAGTCTGAATTATTGATTATGTACACAGGGCATAAATCCTTGAAATCATGGTAATGCTTTCCAGACAGTACAAGGTGAAATCTATGTGCCTAATTGTGACACAGTTCCTTAAAAAAATACTTCTACATGCATGGAGATGGAGCTTTGTGTACAATTTGACATTTTAATAGCTCTTCCCCGAAATCTAGGATAGTGCACTGGCCTACGGAAGCTAAGACCAAGCCCCAGCTGCAGGACCGGAAAACTCGCGGCCGGAACGTTTGTGCTGCAGCGTCTCGCCCCGGCCGGTGCGCATTTGCAACGGGACCGTCCCAGCCAGTGCCTGTTGGTAGGAACCCGCTTGGAGGAGGTTTGGGGTTGCTCTGGCTGTAGCTAAAGCAGGCGTCGGGGGAGAATCCACAGGAGGGAACCGCCATGGACGATCAGGGTTGCCCCCGGTGTAAGACCACTAAATACCGGAACCCCTCCTTGAAGCTGATGGTGAATGTGTGCGGGCACACTCTGTGAGTCGGGAGACCGTGGGTTCCATGGGGGTGAGACTCGCAGGGTGGGAGGAGAGAGCTGGGAAATGTCTGGCCAGGGCTCAGGGGAGAAAAGGGCGTCGTTCGTTTCAACACTGGGGAGGAAAATGGGAAAAGGTGACGTTGTTTCTGTAAACAGACGGTAGCCCCGAGCCGCGCTGGCCTGCTTTGGACTGCAGGTTCCCAGATGTAGTACCCAGCAGGTTGTCAGGTTTCCCCCTTCATAGCCGGGGTATTTCCAGGCTGTGTTGACAGCTGGGGTCCAGACATGCCGCTGGTTAAAAGCTTGGGGGATTGGAGTGTTTAATTTTACGGAAATGTTTTTATTGAAAAGGGCGAAATTGCTATGAAAACAAAATTACTGTGAATATATACTTCTATTTATTATGTAAGGTAATATGAAAACCGTCTATAAACCATTTTGTCCTGATGGAGTTGGGTTAGATTCTCATCACTAAAAGGGAGTAAGTCTAGATTCTTGGCGGTTTTGGAGATGTAATGGTGGCTGGTATTTATTGAGTGCACATTATGTGCCAGGCAGTGTTCTAAGCGCTTTACCATGAATTGTCTCACTTCATTCCCAAACAGCCCCATGAGGTAAGTATTAGTATCCTTACCATTTCACAGGGAAGGAGACTGAGACTGCTCAAGGTCCTTATTAAGTGGGCCCTACTAGAATTGGAACACAGGATGTCTGACTCCAGAACGCCCATTTTGGGGGAGGGGAGGAGAAAGAAGGAGGTTAAGTTTGTTTATTTTGAAGAATAAGTGCAGGAATTGGTCAGCATGTTTCTTGCCACATTTTTATAGTCACATGTGATTCAGTAAACGTGGTTCTATAAAGCACTTGGGATTGAAGGTGGTGTATTATGGTGAGCATATATTTCTGTAGTTTCTCTGAGGTTTCTTAGAAATAAAAGGTGATGGGTAATCTACAGTGTGATAGACTAGGTCTTTGGGTAAGCATAAATTGCATGGTCAGTTGTAGTTATAATGATTATAATAAGGTTTGTTAATGTATTGGTACTTTTTTCTAATTAATTTTTTTGTTTATTTATATTTGAGAGAGAGAGACAGACGGAGAGACAGTGTACAAGTGGGGGCGGAGCAGAGAGAGAGACAGAGACAGAATCTGAAGCAGGCTTCAGGCTCTGAGCTGTCAGCACAGAGCCCCACATGGGGTTTGAACTCCCAAACTGTAAGATCATGACCTGAGCCGAAGTCAGACACTTAGCTAACTGAACCACCCAGGCGCCCTGAGATGACTTATTTTTAATTAGAAATTGCTTTTGTGGTATCCTTAGTCCTTTTTGCTTTCTCATAAGAGTTAAGAATTGTCTAAGTTATTAAGGTGCCTGGCTGGCTCAGTCAGTAGAGTGTTACACTCTTGATCTTGGGGTTGTGAGCTTGAGCCCCATGTTGGGTGTAGAGATTACTTATAAAATAAAATCTTTAAAAAATTAAGTTATTGTTTTATTTATTTTGGTTATTTGCTAATTTGTTAGGTATAGACCACATTTTATAGTTCTTTCTTGACTTGAAATATGAACAAAATGGATAAAAGAATATAGCGTATTGGATAAAAGAAGAAACTTATGATTTTGAATTTTTTACACAGTCCCTACAGGAACTGTGGCTTTGGGCAAATTACTAACACCTTGCACTCATTTTTCTTTTTTGTGAGAGACAGAGAGCACGTGTGTGCTTGCACACACACTCATGCTAGTGGGGGAGGGGCAACGGGAGAGAGAGAGAGAATCTTAAGAAGGCTCCATGCCCAGCTCAGAGCTGGAGTGGAGCCCGGCTGCAGGTTTTGATTCCAAGACTGGGAGATCATGACCTCAGTTGAAATCAAGAGTCTGTTGCTTAACCACCTGAGCCACCCAGGTGCCCCTCATTTTTCTTACCTGAACAATAGAGATAGTAGCACTACCTATATTACAGTGTTTGAGGATTAAATATATAAAATATTTGGAATTGTTTTGTAGAGTTTCTGTCTCTGTTGTCAAATATAGTATTTGTTTAATATATATTGGTTATATTATCATTATTGTGAGTAGTATGTGTGCTAAGCAGAGATGAAATTAAAACAGGAGTCATTTGGGCTACTATGTAGGACTTGTACAATAATGATTATCTTTAAATGAATTTAAGAGACTATAAAATGTCAAAATAATAGCTTTAATTCTAATGATCTGTAATTTTCTTTTTTAAGATTTTATTTATTTTAACGTTTATTCGTTTTTTGAGAGAGAGAGAGAGAGAGAGAGAGAGAGACAGAATGCGAGTGGGGGAGGGGCAAAGAGAGAGGGAGACACAGAATCTGAAACAGGCTCCAGGCTCTGAGCTGTTTGCATAGAGCTCAACATGGGGGTTGAACTCCCGGACCAAGAGATCATGACCTGAGCTGAAGTCTGATGCTTAACCAACTGAACCACCCAGGCACCCCTTTAAGATTTTATTTTTAAGTAGTATCTGCACCCAATGTGGGCTTGAACTCATGACTCCCAGGTCAAGAGTTGCATGCTCTACCAACTGAGCCAGCCAGGTGCCTCTGTAATTTTTTTTTTTTTTAATGTTTATTTATTTTGAGAGAGAGAGGATGTGCCCTTGTGCGAGCAGGGGAGGGACAAAGAGAGAGGGAGAGAGAGAGAATCCCAAGCAGTTTCTGCTGCTGTCAACTCGGAGCCCGATACAGGGCTCAGTCTCATGAACTGTAAGATCATGACCTGAGCTAAAACCAAGAGTCAGACACTTAACTGACTGGGCCACTCAGGCACACCTTTGTAGTTTTCTTGATATGAACTTGTTATCATGTTCTTTCTTGGAAAATGGGATTTATATATATAATTTATATACATAATATATATATATAAATAATATATAAAATATTAAAATATTAATATTAAAATATTCGTATATTGGATATCTTTTATAAATCAGTGTGTATATGTCTTCCTCTTTATTTTTAACAGTTGGATGGTAGTTCAGTGTTTAGTTATACTATAATTGGTTTAACCAAAAAACACTTTTTTAAGTTTATGTGTTTTTAGTAATCTCTACACCCACTATGGGCTCAAACCCACAACCCTGAGATCAAGAGTCGCGTTCCCCCTCTGACCGAGTCAGCGAGGTGCCCCATTTAACCAAAATCTTTTTTTAAGTTTTTTTAAATGCTTTTTCATTTTTGAGAGACAGAGACAGAGTGAGAGTGGGGGGAGGGCAGAGAGGGAGGGAGACACAGAATTTGAAATAGGCTCCAGGCTCTTAGCTGTCAGCACAGAGCCCGATGGGGGGCTCGAACTCATGAACCGTGAGGTCATGACCTGAGCCGAAGTCGGACACCCAACCGACTGAGCCACCCAGTTGCCCCCCAGAATCTTTTTGATGAATATTTTATGTTTCTGTTTTTTCACTGGAGTGAACTTGGTAGCTAGCTAGCTAGCTCTTTGAGCACTTAGGCATATTCATAAGATATAACAGTCAAGCCATAGGGTAAATACCTAGTAGTGTAATTGTATGTGACTTTTAAGTTTTGTTAAATATTGCCCAGTTGTTCTCAAAAAAAGGTTGTATCAATTATACTCCCAACAACAATATGGTAATTCTTTTTGCCACAAATCTTTGCTGATATTGGGCATTATTATTTTTTTGATCTTGTTTTGATAAGTAATACAACATTATGGATTTTGATGTGAAATACTTTTTTTAAATTAAAACATGTTTTTAAAAAAATTTATTTATTTTTGAGAGACAGAGTAAGAGTGGGGCAGGGACAGAGAGAGAAGGAGACACAGAATCTGAAACAGGCTTGAGACTCAGCACAGAGCTCTATGTGGGGCTCAAACCTTGAGATCGTGACCTGCCCTCACAGTTTCCGAGGGGCAGGAATCTGAGAGTGACTTTAGCTGAGTGATTCTGTCCCATAGTCTCTTCAGAGGTTTGCTCAGGCTGTTGCCTGAGACTGAATATCTTTTTCCAAGGTTACTCATGTGGCTCTTGGCAGGAGGGTTCATTTTCTCCCCGTGGACCCTCCATAGGGTACTCATGATGTGGGTTTTCCCAGAGTTTGTGATGAGAGAGGGAGAGAACCAGAAGCCCAGAACTTTCTATGATCTAATCACAGACATGACATTACTATCATTGTGCTGTTTTATTTGTTAATACTGAGCAGCCCTGTTACAATGTGGAAGAGTATGCACAAGAGTGTGAATACTATCAGGTAGGGATTACTGGGCCACCTTGATGCTGGCTACCACATGATTTTATATTTGTTCATGTCCTCAAGTTGGCAAAGGCATTTGAGGAGGCAAGAGAGTGAGTAGCAGTAGTGATACGCAAAAGATAAGGAGTATAGGATTATGATAAGATTAATTAGGACTGCTGTTTATGGGAAAAAATACAGAAGCAGAAAGAAGTGAAAACATAATGAAAAATTCTTCCTCTCTTAATTGCTAGTAACTGAGGAAGCATATTCCCTTTTGTATCAATTCAATCCAGCAAACACTCAAATGGATTGATTACATGCACATTAAAGATGATTGGATTCCATGTTTGTTGTTTTCCAGTTCAAGGATGAACTTTGTTTTAATTAAAGAAAAGGAGAATTGTTTTCTTTTTTCAGGACTACCTGTTTCTTTAAGAAACAGGTCTTTCGTAGAATTCTTTCATAGAATTCTGGAGGCATATTGAATTCGATGGATTCAGTTATATTAACTAAGTTTTTAATAATTTAATTTTTTTAAAGTTTATTTTTTAAATTTTATTTTTTTTAAATGCTTATTTTTGAGAGAGAGAGAGAGAGAGAGAGAGAGAGAGAGAGAATGAGTGGGAATGAGTGGGGGAGGGGCAGAGAGAGAGGGGAATCCAGAGGATCCAAAGCGGGCTCTATGCTGACAGCAGCGAGCCTGATGTGGGGTTTGAACTCACAAACCCTGAGATTATGACTGGGCTGAAGTCGGACACTCAACTGACTGAGCCACCCAGGTGCCCCTTATTTATTTATTTTGGGTGGGGGGCAGAGAGAGGGAGTGACAGAATTCCAAGCAGGCTCCATACTGTCAGTGTAGAGCTGATGTGAGGCTCGAACCCACAAACCATGAGATCGTGACCTGAGCCAAAATCAAGAGTCAGACACTCAACTGACTGAGTCACACAGGCACCTGTTAATGATTTAATTTTAATCCCAACCTTTCTTGGCAAACTTGTTTGTGGAAGCTTTACATGTATTTGATTTTACTAAATCTGCTTTTTTCATTTTAAACATGCATAAGACACAAAGTAGTAGAATAAAGGAACATGTCCTGATATATGAAAGTCAGTATTTTGTCACATTTACTTAAGATCTTTCTCTCTGTGTCTCTTTGCTTTTTTTTCTATTTCTATTCTCACTGATGATACTGGGTAGTTTGTCCTGAAGAGTTACTACTGTGAATTTTGCTGATTGCGTCGCTGTGGTATTGTTTAATGTGTTCCTCTATATTTTCTGTAAATTATTAGTTACATTTAGAAGCTTTATCAGATTAGGGTTGAATTTATTTATTGTTGGAAAGAATGATTAATAAGTGGTGTTAATGTATTTGTTTTAACTGATATTCTGGGCTTATCCAGTACTTTTATGCAAATTATGAAACAGTGCCTCCTTAGGGCAGGCAAATTAGGAAAAGGCACTTATTCTAGGTAAAAGAATTTGAAAAAAGAGACTTTCTAAGTATTGTTAATTTCTAATTTTATTCTGTTGTGGTAAGAGAACATACTCTATTAATAATTTTAATCTTTTGAAATTTTCTGAGAACTTATTTATGGTCCAGTAAATGGTCTATTTTGGTGAGCAATCAATGTGCATTTGTAAAGAATGTTTGGGGTGCCTGGGTGGCTCAGGCGGTTGGGTGTGGATGGGTGTCGGACTTCAGCTCAGGTCATAATCTTGAATTTCATGGGTTCAGCCCATGTCGGGCTCGCTGCTGTCAGCTCAGAGCCTGGAGCCTACTTAGGATTCTGTGTCTCCCTCTCTCTCTCTGCCCCTCCCCTGCTTGTGCACAAGAGCTCTCTCTCCCTCCACCCCTCTCTCAAAAAAAAAAAAAAAAAAAAAAAGAATGTTCTGTGGCTGTCAGGGGTAGTGTGTTATAAATGTCAATTAGATCAGCTTGGTTGGTAGTGTTACTCAGATCTTCTATATTACAAATTTATTTTATCTACTCACTTTATCAATTACTCCAACTACATGGTGGATTTGTCGGTTTGACCTTTTAGTTTTGTTATGCTTCATGTATTTTGTAGCTCTCTTATTAGGTACATAGGTACCTATGTCTTCTTGATGAATTTCTCCTTTTGTCATTATGAATTGTCTCACCTATGTCTTCTTGATGAATATCTCCTTTTGTCATTATGAATTGTCTCTTGTAGTACTCTTTGTCCTGAAGTTTTTGTCTGAATTAATATAGTCATGTCAGCTTTCTTATGCTGTTTGATGGTATATCTTTTTCTATCCCTTTGCCTTCAACCAATGTATGTCTTATATTAGTAGATACTTATGTCTTCCTTTTTTACCTGGCCCAACAATTTCTTTTAAAATTTTTAAAAAAATTTTATTTTAAGTAGGCTCCATACCCAATTTGGGGCTTGAACTCGTGACCCTGAGATCAAGAGTCACATGCTCTACTGACTGAGCCAGCCAGGCGCCCTCCTGGCCCACCAATTTCTGCCTTTTGTTGGTGTATTTGTCCCTTTATATTTAATGTAATTATTGAGCTCATTGGGCTTAAGTCTACTTGTTTTCCACTTGTCTCTTTCGTTTTTTGTTCAAGTTCCTTTCTTGCCTTATTTGGACTAATTGGATATTTTATTTTATTTTATTTTAGAGAGAGAATGTGCAAACAGGGGAGAGTGGCAGAGAGATATGAGAGAGAGAGAGAGAAAGAGAGAGAGAGAATCTCAAACTGGCTCCATGCTCAGTGCAGAGCCTGATGTAGGGCTCAATCCCAGAACCCTGGGATCATGACCTGAACTGGAATCAACAGATGCTCAACCAACTGAGCCACCCAGATGCCCCACTAATTGGATATTTTAAAGTATTGGCCTATTAGCAATAGCTCTTTATTGTTATTTTAATATTTTTAATAGTTTTTGAATGGTTTCTTTAGGTATAACAATGTATATCTTTATCAAAATCTGTTTAGGGTCAACATCTGATATTCCCATTTTTCACTTCCCATTTCATACCTCACAAATGTGAACAATGTAATTCTATTTACTCACCCATCTTATCTTTTATGCTGTTGATGTATCTTTTACTCTTATATGTGATTCAGTATTGTTATTTTTACTTTAAACAGTTAGTTGTCTTTAAGGAAAAGTGGAAAATTGAAAGAGTCTTTAAAAACACCTTTATTGAGATGTAATTCACATATCATAAAATTCACCCATTTTAAGTGTAGAGTTCAATGGCTTCAAGTTTATTCTCAGAGATGTGCTCGCTTGCATTACCATAATCAACTTTAGAACATTTTTGTCACTTCACAAAGAAACCTGTCATCACTTAACCATCACTTTCCAAACATTCCCTTTCCCATATTGCCCCTCTAGCCCTAGGCAACCACTAATCTTACTTTCTATCTCTATAGATTTCCTGTTCTGGGCATTTTGCATAAATGAGATCATTCAATATATGGTCCTCTGTGATTGGCTTTTACTCAGAATAATATTTTTATGGTTCATCCATGTTGTAGCATGTATCAGGACTTCATTTCTTTTTGTTACTGAATAGTATTCCATTGTATGGCTATATCACATTTTATTTATCCATTCATTTGTTGGTGGACATTTGGGTTGTTTTCACTTTTCAGCTATTATGAATAATGCTGCTATGAATATTCATGTACAAGTTTTTGTATGGACAAATGATTTTGTTCCTCTCAGCTGTGTACTTAAGAGTATAATTTTTGGATCATGTGATAACCCTATGTTTAACCATTTGAGGAACTGTAAGACTGTTTTCCAAAGTGGTGCACGTTTTACATTCCCACTAGCAGTATATGAAGGTTCAGTTTCTCTACCTCTTTTGGCAGCACCTGTTATTTATCTTTTTTGAATTAGAGCCGTCCTAGTGGGTATTAAGTGGTGAAATTGTCCTTTATGTTCACCTTCTTATATACTATATATTTGGTGTCCTTCTTCGCTTTTTTTTTCTTTTTAATTTTTTAAAATTTTATTACAGACGGGGGGAGGGGCAGAGAGAGAGGGAGACAGGATCTGAAGTCAGCTCCAGGCTCCTAGCTTCAGCACAGAGCCCAGCATGGGGCTTGAACTCATAAACTTCAAGAACATGACCTGAGTCGAAGTTGGATGCTTAACTGACTGAGCCACCCAGGTGCCCCTTTTCTTTCCTTTGGATTATATTTTACAATTGTTGTGATTTTATTTTGCCTAGAGAATTTTCTTTAGTATTTCTTGTAGTGCAGGTCTCTTGGTGAATGATTCTCCCAGATTTTGTTTATCTGAAAGTGTTTTTATTTTGCTTAACTGTGTGAAGGATATTTTTGCTGAATATGAAATTATAGGTTGGCATTTCACCACTTGAAAGATATCAGTGTTTTGTGATCTCCATTGTTTGTGATGAGAAGTTAGCTGTTACTCATATCTTTGGTTCCCTTTACACAAAAATCTTTTGGGGCTGCTTTTAAGATTAAAAGAAATTTCTTTTTTAAAATGTTTATTTTTGAAAGAGAGAGCGCGAGCAAGCGCGTGAACGCATGAGTGGGGGCGGGGCAGAGAGAGAGGGAGACATAGAATCCTTAGCAGGCTCCAGGCTGTGAGCTGTCAGCACACAGCCTGACACAGGGCTTGAACTCACGAACCGTGAGATCATGACCTGAGCTGAAGTTGGATGCTTAACCGACTGAGCCACCCAGGTGCCTCTGCTTTTAAGATTTTTCTCTTTAATTTTGGTTTCTGGCAGTTTGAGTATGTTCTAGATATGGGTTTTCTTTGTATTCATCCTAGTTGAGGTTTGCTGAGCTTAGATCTGTAAGTCAGTGTTTTTCTTCCTATTGGAAATTTCAGTGATTCTTTCTGCACTTTTTACACTTTCTTCTTATTTTGGAACTCCAGTTACATGTGTGTTAGACTCTTTGATATAATGTAAGTCCCTGTGGTACGACTTATTTTTCTTCAGTCTTTTTTCTCTCTGTTCTTTAGATCAGTTACTTCTATTGGTTTATCTTCAATCCCATATGCTATTTCCACTCTTTTGGTAAGCTCATTCAGTATATTTTCGTTATTGCACTTTTTATTCTACAGTTTTTATCTTGTTCTTTTTTATAGTTTTCATTTCTTTTAGAATTCCTATCTGTGCATGCATTAAGACTATCTTCATTTAGTTCTTTGAATGTATTTTCATTTAATTCTGGACATACTTTGTGTTAATTCTTTTAAAATATTTATAATATATGAGGTTTGCCTGGGTGGCTCAGTTGCTTAAGTGTCCAACTCTTGATTTCAGCTGAGGTCATAATCTTGCGGTTCGGGAGTTTGAGCCCCACATTGGACTCTGCACCAACACTCCAGAGCCTGTTTGGGATTCTCTCTCTCCCTCCCTGTGTGTGGCTCCCCCTGCCCATGCATGCGCTCTTTCTTTCTCAAGTTAAATAAATAAACTTAAAAAAATTTTATAATAGATGGTTTTAAGGTTTTTGTTTGCTAGATTCAACATCTTGGCTATTGTAGGATTGATTTCTATCAACTGTTCTTTTTGACTTTTTTCTTTTCATTCTTTTCTCTATTTTGGCACATTTAGTACTTTTTTCAGTTGTAAACTAGATCATGTAGATGTTACATTTTAGAGATCCTGGAGTTTATCTTTCTCTGTGTGTGTGTATGTGAATTCTGCGGGCAATTCATTTGCTGGCTGATTACCTTGAACTTTGTAAGCTTGGTTTTAATATTTGCTAGAATGGAGCTGCAGTGAGCATGGTGTGTTTCCTTACTTTAGTGCGACTTGACTTCCAAAATTCTAATTCCTTGCAAAATTTGTTCAGTCTTGATTTTAAGCTTTGTTAGGGGAGTCTAAGAATAAGTCCTATTCTAGGATGTGATACTTACTCTTAGTTGTGGCCTTTTTGGTATCTTAGCTGGATGTCTAACGTGTTAATAAGTTGTAATGTGGTGTCTCTACTCTGGTTGGGTGGGAACTTCAAAGTGTATCCACCACTCTTAACTACCCTCTATCCCTCTTTCATCTACCATCTTTTAAGCCTTGATTGGTTTTGCCCTGCACATGTGCAGCCTGCTTTTTTGGTCAAGGATTCATGGAGGTTTCCTACAGACTTCTGAACCTTCTGCTTTGCATTTTTCAGCTATATCAAGTGCACTGAATTCTGATCTCTGACTCCTCAGTCTAGCACAACTACTGTGCCCTTCTCAAACTTGTTGAGAATGGCCAAGGAAATTGTGTCAGGTAGAAAACTGAGGCAATTGTAGGCTCACCTTGTGAGTTACCCGTTTCTGGAGATTATAGTCTTTGTGTAGTCTATTGTCTAATGCCTGCAAACAGGTGTCTCAAACATTTGTTTGTTTTATGGTTTCTCATGGTGGGAATGCTAGTCTGGCATCAGTTACTACATTATGTTTTTAAGAAAAAGCTGGCCTTACTATATTGTTGAGTCATTTACTTCCTGTAGTCTCAGTTCTGTGTGTACGTGTCTATTTTCTTACCTTAAAACTGACAATTGCTTGTTCCTCTTTAGCATTTCTTTTGCAGTTTCTCATTTTTTTGTTACTTCATTTTCTTCCCTAATACTTTCTAGACATTCCCCCCTTTTTTTAATGGAATGTTTTCAAGTTGATTAGAATATAATGTTGCAGAACAGCTCTAGAGAATTAATGTCTCATATGTTCTGAATGGTAATTACAATGAATATCTCAAGATCATTCTCCTAATGGAGATGGTTTTTGCTTTCACTACATATATGAGTTGGTGTTCTGTGTATTTTCATAATCCAGATCTATTGAGTAACAGAAAGAATATTGAATCACAAGTTAGAAAATCTAGGTTCTAGTCTTGAATTGTTCATTTGTTTGGGATAGTAATTTTTAATCCCTCTTTAATTTCTTAAAATTTGGGTAATTTAGTTAATAGTTTTGGTCTTTTCTTTGAGTTTACACCTTTTTTGGGCGGTAAGGGGCAGAGAGGGAGGGAGAGAATCCCAAGTAGGCTACACACCCAGTGCATAGATCTCATGACGATGAGATCATGACTTGAGCTGAAACCAAGATTCAGACACTCAACTGACTGAGCTACCCAAGCCCCCGGTTTGCGATCTTTCTTATACACTCAAAATTTCCAGGTTATTGATTCCCAGACTTACCTCATCCTAAAAATCATCTTGGGTGTCGAGTTCAATTACAAATTTCTGGGCTCCGACATAGATCTCTGAGGGAGAGACTTTGTGTTTTATACTACCTATCAAGAGAGTCTTGTACTTAAGCAGTGTTGAAAAACTGTGTGTGAGTATACAACAGTGAGTATAGCAGACACGGTTACTACCTGCATTAGTTTTATGGTGTTTGAGCTCTTCTGAGTCATTAAAAGGAAATTAGTTGTTTTTTCTTTACAAGAAACCAAAGGGAAGTTTAGAGTTATAAAAATATTCTTTGCAATTAAGGTGTGAAAGTCGGTATTATGCCATTTGTTAAACTATTTGTTGAAAAAGTGCTATTAAACAAACCTGAACTCCTGAAACCTAATTGTCAACATATTCCTGATGTAGGAAAAGGTTTTTGGGGAAGCAAATAATTTTGGTGGGTGTTTCCTAAACTTACAAATTTTTGCAAGATTAGCATGAAGGCAACAAAAAAGTTTAGGTGGTTTCAAAATGCATAAATGTTTTTGTGAAGCAGCCACTAAAGAGGAAAGATCTAAGTATTAGTCCCATTAGGAAAGTGGAATGTCGGGGCGCCTGGGTGGCGCAGTCGGTTAAGCATCCGACTTCAGCCAGGTCACGATCTCGCGGTCCGTGAGTTCGAGCCCCGCGTCAGGCTCTGGGCTGATGGCTCGGAGCCTGGAGCCTGTTTCCGATTCTGTGTTTCCCTCTCTCTCTGCCCCTCCCCCGTTCATGCTCTGTCTCTCTCTGTCCCAAAAACAAATTAAAAACGTTGAAAAAAAAAAAAAAAAAAAAAAGGAAAGTGGAATGTGATGTCTGATTTGGCTGCCATGTTGAACATGGCAGCTTGTGTAAAAGTACGTGCCTCAAAGTGCTGTTTGTTTTGTCAAAAGAATTGATAGGAGTTGGCAAACTCAGTTAATTTGAAATCAGAAGGAGCCTAGCAGTCATCTTTTTAGTTTTGTTCTATACTTGTCCCTTTTTTCTTTTTTTAACAGATGGGAAAACTGAAGCCTATGTAAGGTTAAATGGTTGCATTTCCCACCTGGTCAGCTCTACTTTTTTGTGTCTGTGTAAATCCCAGTTAGGAATTATTCAATTAAATTTTGATCACATTTGCCAAATAAATTTCTTATTAATGTAATGCAACCAGATTGCAACTCAAACCCTTTTAAAATATGAAAATACTACAATACTATCAAAATCTGTTTGATACACTTAGAACAATTTTCTTTTTATATTTTTAGTTGCCAGGATGCTAGCATTAAAAAAAAGAACAACAAAAAAATTTAAATATTCAATAATGATTTTTTTACCAATTCTGTATTTGTCATATCACTTTATTTGATAATGTATAAACAGTGTCATAGTATTTGGCTTTTGAGGTATACACATGCAAATTAGGAAGACTAAATGTATTATTTATACAATAAAGTGATTTGGAGGGTAACTAGTTTTATAGTATTTTACTTTGCAAACTTCATTTTTTAATTTGTATCAAAAATATACACCTGTATAAACAAATAAGTATATTCCCTACAAAAAGACAAGAAAATGTAATATTTAATGGACCTCATTAGAAATGTTTTGAAGAATTAGGTTTTCTTTCATTCACTGTTAGAATATGTAAAAAAACAGAATTTTGAGATGAAGAAAAGTGGTTGTGTACCTCATTCAATTTTCTTTAGAACACAAATATGATAGTGGCTATATCATTGAAAATTAATGAAGCCTCCATCAATATGGTGCAGTGCCTCTGCATCACTGATTTATATATATTTAATGAGTCTGCTATTCTAATTTCAGGTAACCGAAGCAAACTGCATCTAGCACTAACTCTGATTTACTTACAAACAATTCATTCCATTAAAATATAAATGTCTTGAAATCTACCAATGTTAAGTATAATTTCTTCATAAATAATTCCACAGTGTTTACTTTCAGGGTATAACTAAGTTGTCTCTAAAGAGAGCATAATTTTTTATGATTGCTTCGGATAATGTTATCAAAACATGTTTTATTTGATCTTCTTGTTACTGATCTGTGGAGTTGGAATAGAAAATATGGGAGAAAAAACTTAAAAAGTAGTAGAATTGTGGTGTGACATGGCAAATGTTATATTTTTGAGATCTATCGGAGGATACATGAAGAACATTTTAAGGGTATATTTTTATATTTGACATTAGGAATATAACTTTTAATATTTGCTTTTATTTTCAGTCTTATTTTAAAATGTGTATTTTGTTTATTGAAAAGATAATATTAAAAAACATTTCTAAAAAAATTAAAAACATTTCTGACAACAGAAAAATTGTATATAATATTTTTACAGAGCATTTATTTTAATTTTTACTTTTTGATTCTTGGGAGTGATTCTAGTTAGAAGTCAGTTTTATAGTCTGTGGCCATACCACCCTGAATGTGCTCGATCTCATCTGATCTCAGAAGCTGAGCAGGGTCGAGCTTGGTTAGTACTTGGATAGGAGAAATCAATTTTATATAATGTGTGATTTTTATGGGACTGGAATTTGCTGAGCTACATATTACTTTATTAAAAAAAATGCTCCTGTTGCCAATTGAATATATAATATCATACAGTTTAATAAAATATTGTGTTAGCAGTAAAGATTCTTTATCCATATTTGTTCAATGCCCAGTCAGATCATAGTAAAGGGAATGAGTTTTTTTTAGAAAGCTGAGGTTGGTAAACAAAATTTTGAAGACAAAATTCTTACTTTTTAGGTAGTTTAAATATATTTCTAAGATCTAAAATTAATATGTTGCAGTAATTGCCTCTGCCTTATTTGTATTGAATGTCTTATTTCTCATAATTGTATTCGGTATATCATTAATATTTAATTCCTTATGGAGGTTGATTGCAGCAAGCAATCTATGTAATGTGTTGCAACTAAATGCAAGAACATACAATTTAAAGAAGGAATGGTGTCAATAATAATAAATTGCTATAGCTAGTATATGTTTAGTGTTTATAATTCCCCCTTGGGAAATACACTATTTGTGTCTCCTGTTTGCTTTATGTATTTGGGTTTATATTATTTGGAATTAGAATAGAAACTAACATGTTATATGCTGAAGTTAGAATGTAACAAACTAGGAATTACTGAAATCATATAGACCAAGTGGATTGATTAGTAAAATACCTCACAGAGGACAATTACATATACTTAAGTAAACACTACCATGGTGTTTTTGTTTTTGTTTTTTTTCTGTCAAAAGCAAGAGCCAGAAATAAGCTTGTGCTTTTTGACTATATTCTGTTTATTAACACTGTTCCCAATTGCTGTGTTCTTTTATGGGTTTTTGGTTTCTACATTTTACTTACCTAGAGATTTTTGGTGCAGTGGTTAAAAGCATCAACTTTGGGATCAAAGAAATTTGAGTTAAATCCTTGGGCTACCACTTAATAGTGACCTGCAGCAAAGGCTTTTTTGACTCCTAGATTCCTAAATCTTTAAAATGGTGATAAAAATAATACTGCCTGTTTTACAGGCTTGTTGTGAAGGTTAAAGAAATGGCAACTTGTTCAAAGTTTGCTTGGCATATTTGCCTGGCATATAGCAGCTAATATTTATTAAGTACTGTTATTATGAGTGGTAATGTCAGTCTTAATGGTTGTGTAATGTTTCTGAAAAATTATAAAATAGTTGGAAATAGAGAATCCTAAGTGTGCTGAGGGTACTGTTCAAGTATAATTACAGCTAGCAGTTTATGTGCATATGTATGTATTTACTTTTTTGAAGATTAAACACAAACACAGATTGTGCTGTATGAATTTCTCTGCCACTTAGTTCATTCATTTATCAATATATTTTGGATAATTTACGTTTGAGCATATAAATATAAGTCATTGTTTTTTTCATGGTTGCAGAGTATTCCATCTTTTGAGAATGCATTAATCTATTTAGCCTGTCATATATTAATGGAAGTTTTGGTTGTTTTTGGATATTTAATATAGTTTTTCAGTGCACATCCTATCTTTGTGTAAATGCAAGTATATCTATAGGATAAATTAAAATTTTTTTAATGTTTATTTACTTTTGAGAGAGAGAGAGAGCACAAGCGGAGGAGGGACAGAAAGAGAGAGAGGGAGACACAGAATCCGAAGCAGGCTCTAAGCTGTCAGCACAGATCCCAATGCAGGGTCCAAACCCACAAACCACGAGATCATGACTTGAGCTGAAGTCAGACACTTAACTGACTGAGCACCCAGGCGCCCTGTAGGATAAATTTCTAACAGCAAAATGTGTATTTAAAAATAAAAAAAACTTTTTTCTAACATTTATTTATTTTTTGAGAGACAGAGAGAAACAGAGCACGAGGGACCTGAACTCATGAACCGCAGAGGGAGGGAGTCACAGAATCTGAAGCAGGCTCCAAGCTCTGAGCTGTCAGCACAGAGCCTGACGTGGGGCTCCAACCTACAAACTATGAGATCATGACCTGAGCTAAAGTCAGACGCTTAACTGATTGAGCCACCCAGATGCTCCATAATGTGTATTTATAGTTTTAATAGACATTACCAATTTTTTCTTTTTTCAACTTTATTGAGATAGAATTGACATTCATTAAACTGCACATAATTTAATCAGCTTTGACATGTTAATAGACCCATAAAGTGATCACTACAATTAAGATAACAAATAGTTCTGTCATACCCAAATTTCCTTATGTCTTTTTGTAATCTATTCTTCCCTCTACTCCCATACCCAAGCAACAACAGTTTTGCTTTTCCTTATAGAGTAGTTTGCATTTGCTATTATTTTACATAAAATCATATAGGCTGCTTTTTGTTTTTTTTTTTTTTTTTTTGGTTTGTCTTGGCTTCTTTGACTCCATTATTCTGAGATTCGTCTATTTTGTTGTGTCTGTCAGTGGTTCATTCCTCTTTATTACCGAATGGTGTTCTGTTGTATAGATATACTAGTTTGTACTAGTTAATTGACAGTTGGCTTGTTTGTGATTGTTAGTATTACAAAAGAGCTGCTATGGAGAATTTTCATGTAAAAGTCTTTGCATGGACATTTTTTTTAAATTAAAAAAATTAAATTTTTTTAATGTTTATTTTTGAGAGAGAGAAAGAGAGAGTGAGCACGAGTAGGGGAGGGGCAGAGAGAGGGAGATACAGAATCTGAAGCAGGCTCCAGTGTCTGAGCTGTCTGTACAGAGCCAGATGCGGGCTTGAACTCATGGACTGCGAAATCATGACCTGAGCTGAAGTTGGACACTTGACTGAGCCACCCAGATACTTCTGAACATGTCTTTTTGTTTCTCTTGGGAAAATACCTAGGAGTGGCATGTCTGGGTTATGTGGTAGTTGTAGTTTAACTTTTAAAGTTTTATAGTTTTAGATTTACATTTAGATCTGTGATCCATTTGAAGTTAACTTTTTTGTATGGTGTGAGGTAAGAGGGTTCTCTTTTTGAGTGTTATTATTATTATTATTATTTTTCCTGCAAGGATATCTAGGGGATCTAGCACTATTTTTTGAAATGCCTTTCCTTTTTCATTGGATTGCCTTGGCATTTTTGTCAAAAATCAATTGACTAACTATGGATCTGTTTCTGAACCCTCTGTTCTGTTCCATTGACTTATAACTATCTTTGCCAGTACAGCCAAACTGTTTTAATTACTGTAGCTTTATGGTAAGTCTTGGGAAGTGTAAGTCCTTCAACTTTTTTTTTTTTAAATTAGTTTTGAAGTTTATTTATTTATTTCAGAAGAGAGCATGAACAGGGGAGGTAAAGAGAGAGAGAGAGGGAGAGAGAGGATTCCAAGCAGGCTAAGCACTGTCACACAGAGCCTGATGCAGGGCCTGAACTCATGAACTGTGAGATCATGACCTGAGCTGAAATCAAGAGTCAGATGCTTAACCGACTGAGCTACCCAGGCACCCTCAACTTTGTTTTTACTTTAAAAATTGCTTTGGTTATTTTAGGTCCTTTACAATTCTATA
Organism: Panthera uncia; assembly: GCF_023721935.1. Lineage (NCBI taxonomy): Eukaryota > Metazoa > Chordata > Mammalia > Carnivora > Felidae > Panthera > Panthera uncia. The sequence continues at coordinate 38,895,061 of NW_026057582.1, read as the reverse complement.
TAGATTTTAGAATCAATTTGTCAACTTTTGTATAAATGCCTGTTGGATTTGGGTTGCTTTAAATTTGGGGAGAATTGCCATCTTGACAATATTGAGTATTATAATCAATAAATATGATATATTTTTCATTTATTTAAGTCTTTAATTTCATTCAGTACTATTTCAGTCTTCTGACACCTCGAATGAAGCTGGAGGATCCACTTCTAAGCTTAATTTTGTGGCTTAGTTCTTTACTATTTGTTGGTTAGAGGTCTCAGTTCTTTCCTGTAAGGGACTATCCTAAGGATTTCTTCACTGTCCTTACAATGTGGTAGCTTTCTTTCCCTAGAGTGAATGATTCAAGAGAGAGAGGCAGAAGCCACAATGTCATAAACTAGCTTTGGAAGTCTGGCACTGCCATTTCTGCTGCATTCTATTTGAGTCCTAAGCACAGTCCATATTTAGGGTGGAGGGGAATTAGGCTTCACTTTGTGATAAGAGAAGTATCAAAGAATTTGTGGACATATGTACAACCACATTAACCATATATCTGTATGTTCATCACTGTTGTAGCCTAAATCCAACAGAGCTCCCAATGATTCTTGCCTCCTGATATTCATGCCTTTGTGCAGTTTCTCTCCAAATGGTTATCAGAGTTGCTTGTGTTATGAATTGAATATGGCAGAAGTGATGGTTTGTCACTTCCAAGGCTAGGTCATAAAAAGACTCTGCAGCTTTCTCATGGACCATTTACTCTTGGGAAGGACAGTTTCTGTGTTGTAAGCAGCCATATAGAAAGGCTCATGTGGTGAAGAATCAGGGCCTCTGACACCTGCCACATGAGTAAGCCCTCTTAGATTCTCTGGCCCCAGCCATGTCTTCAGATAATTGCAACCCTGGCTAATGTCTTGAGAAATAACCTGCTGCTGGATTCTTGACACTCAGAAACTGTATGAGATAATGTTTATTATTTTAAGCTGCTGAATTTGAAGGTATTTTGTTACACAGTAACAGATAACTGATAGCAATCACTTCACCTTTATTATAACAAAAGAGACATTACCAAAACTTGTACACTATTTGAGACTCTTTTTATGATAGTGGGAATAGATTTCTAAGGGGCTCCTGTGAAATAAGCCATTGTCATTATGTAGAGAAGTGGTTCTTATTCAGAGACATATAAACTACTTTGGTTTAGAAGTAAAGTAATCTGGGGGAATCCTGTGATACTGTTTATTGTAACTTAAATTGCAAAGGTAAAGCTTTTATTACCATTTAAGCTTTGATAATAAGGCAGAATATTTAGCGAGAACCTTGTAAATTTCCTATCATTGACCAAGGACTTAATAAATTTTATCAAAATCCATGAAATAGCAACTTGAGTAGCTAATTCTTTATAAAAATAATAGTTTGTTTGTAGATTTAATAAGTGATAAATACAGTGATGTTGAATCTTATATGGAATTTATGTTCTCAAGTTGTGTAAGTTAGAAATTATGTGTAGTGAAAGAATTACCTTTAATAAGACCAGAAATTGTCAGTATGGATAAATGATTTTTCACTAAGTTGAGCATAGCCAGTTTCCTTCAGCATAGGAATGATTCACTGTTTTTGCCAAACATCAGCTGAAATAATTGGCTCTTTTCTGGCATTGTATTGAAAAGACTTATTTTTCAATGCAGTCAAATGCGGTCTTCCTCTTCTTTTTTTTTTTTTTTTAATGTTTATTTTTGAGAGAGAGAGAGACAGAGTGCCAGTGGGGGAGGGGCAGAGAAAGAGGGAGACAGAATCTGAAGCAGCCTCCAGGCTCCAAGCTGATTGGAGCCTGATTTAGATTACTCCAAGCCTGATGTAGGGCCTGAACCCAGAAACCGTGAGATCGTGACTGCTACCAAAGTTGGCTGCTCAACTGACTGAGCCACCCAGGTTTCCCTCTTACTATTTTTTTTTTTTTTTAAGTTTATTTATTTTGAGAGAGAGAGAGTGAGTCAGGGAAGGAGCAGAGAGAGAGAATCCCTAGCAGGCTTCGCACCATTAGCGTGGGACCAGACGTGGGACTTGAACCCACAAACCATGAGATCATGATCTGAGCCAAAGCCAGATGCTTAACTGAGCCACTCAGGTGCCCCAGTCAGATACGGTCTTATTAAGATGTTCATTCTAAATCTTTTTTTTTTTTTTTTTAAACGTTTTATTTATTTTTGAGACAGGGAGAGACAGAGCATGAACAGGGGAGGGTCAGAGAGAGGGAGACACAGAATCTGAAACAGGCTCCAGGCTCTGAGCTGTCAGCACAGAGCCTGACGCGGGGCTCAAACTCACGGACCGTGAGATCATGACCTGAGCCGAAGTTGGCTGCTTAACCGACTGAGCCACCCAGGCGCCCCAAGATGTTCATTCTAGGAGAGGTATTAGGAAGTGAGTGCAGCTGAGGGAACAATTGAGTGACATCTCTCATTTTATGCTCACTCTGGAGTAAAGGTATAACTGAGAGGAAAGGCTGGTGATATGGGCTGCTTTTAAAAAATATCTTTTTGCTGAACATATAAATTTGTGTAAGTAAATGTGCATATAATATACTGCTATTGTATAATAGAATGCTTGTGAAACTTCTACTTTTCTTTATGGGGAAAATGTACAGTATTCCATTGTTATGTTTAGATTAGACTATTTCATTTTGTGGAAAATGACATGAAAGGTTTGTTGATTTCTATAAAGCACAATATGGGAACCTGTTTATAATGAGGAGTCTATGCCATTGAGAAACGTTTCAGTTATATTCAGCTAGCACAGAACCAGCATACACATTTGTTGGACTGTATTATAGGAAGAGTAACATAAAAAAGTTTAAAATAGAACTTCTGCATTTTTGGAGTATGGTATAGTTGTCTGGAAAATTTACTGTCAGATAATGAATGTGTCTTTACTTTTGGAACATGCTTTATTGTACATGAAGTTCTGAACTTATATAGCAGATAAATTATGTGATTTTTTCCCATTGCTAAAGAGTCTGAATGTTCAGAAGTGATCACTAAGACATTTCTTTAAATACTGCATTCTTATATTTTACAATGTCTTACAGATTGCTCACCATATAACAGTTAAGCCATAGGATGGAAAAATCTTGATGCCAGTAGTAGGAACTTTTTCCAGTTGGAAATCATTTAAAATAAAATTAAAGGAAGTGTAATTTTTTAGTGTTACTGGAAAGATATAATTTGACTCACTAAAGTGAGAGAACATTCATGTTCTCTTTCAGGCTCTACACCTGTGGCCTAAAGCTGTAGTCTTGTTGGGACTTTAATTATTAATACAAAAGTGGGTTTTATAACATCTAGCCACGTCTACTTTAATACCATATAATTTCCTTTTAGAATGTGTAAATTTCCGAGCAAATTTTTGGACACAATCTGTTGTACTCTTTTGTATTTGGAGATAAGTGGTTTGAAAAGTATTAAGCAGTTTCTCTTCAGTTTAGTTTTGTCTTGTTTAAAGCATTAGTATAACGGTTTCCAAGGGGTGCCTAGCTGGCTTAGTTGGAAGAGCTTGCCACTCCTGATCTTAGGGTCATGAGTTTGAGCCCCATGTTGGGTATAGAGATCACACACAAAAAATAAATAAACAAAGCATTAGTATAACTGTTTGACTTGGACTAGAACTTGATTTTAAGTTGTCATTAGCTATGAATTCCCAGTGACTGCCTCTCAAATTTCACTAAGAGATCAGGCTATATGATTTATCGGTTTTAAGAAATCATGTGCAGCTTTCTGCTAATGCAGAAATTGTTCAGACATATAACATAGAGTTTCAAGAACCTGAAAATTTCCTGTTTGAAACTGATGGTTTAGAAGGTAACTTCTTTTGTTATATCTGGAGGAATTAATGTTTAGAAGTTCACACTTATCTATTAATTTCTTACTCTCATTTAGTTCTTTCCTCATTTTTTGGTTTTCCAATTTATATCAATTTATAGACTGTATTCAAGTCAATGTGAAAATTTTATCTAAATGCAGTTCCAAAGTTTGCAGTATTTTTGTGCATTTATTTCTTTACTGCCTACACACACACACACACACACACACACACATGCAAACATGCTAGAATGACATTTTCTGGTGGTCAGTTGAGATATGACATTGAAATGCATTTTCTGGTAAATTTTTTTTTAGAAACTATATTTTATTTAGAAAAAAAATTTTTAAAGATTTTTTTTTTTTTAAGTAATCTCTACACCCAGTGTGGGGCTTGAACCCACAACCCTGAGATCAAGAGTCGCTTGCTCTACTGACTGAGCCAGCCAGGTGCCCCTGAAAATATTTTTAATAGAGTGTTCCTAAGCATTTGATCCAAACAGCAGCCATGAGTTTGGGGTTTTAGGGCAAGATTTTATTTTCTAGAATATCACTCATGTTATTCCTAAATATGTCAGAAAAATATAGGAGACAAACTGCAATTTGATTTCATTTCATACTTTTCAAATATTTATACCCTTGTTATCTTAGAAATTTTGGTAATGAGTCATAGAGCTTCTCTTTCTATCCTTAACCCCAAAATATATTGAGAAAAAAGTTAGGAACAGAGAATATGAAATAGGAGAAGCTGTTCATGCATTTCCTGGGATTTAGATTTTTTTATC
>NW_026057582.1:38799919-38890346 GCF_023721935.1 Panthera uncia | reverse complement strand
TTTTTTTTTTTTTTTTTTTTTTTTTTAGCACTTCTTATTTATTAGGACTTGATGATCAAAGTTGAATATGAGATAATCTTTGCCCTGAGGTTTCACAGTTAGTGTATAGAAGGTAAACAAATAAAATGTTATGATACAGTTTGATAATTGTTATGCTAAGTGTTGTTGGAGTCATTTGAGTAACACAATTCGACAGTGGGGTGCTGGGAGTATAGTGGCACCAGCAAGTATATCACAGGATCCAAGTCAGAAATATGGTAGTCATTCTTGGTTTATATTTGTGGCTTATATCCAAGCATCACCAAGTCTTGCCCATACTGTTCCTAAATCACTTTCAAACCACGGGTTTTATAATAATTCTATTGTTTTAAAGGTTTTTTTTTTTTTTTTTTTTTACTTATAAGAGCAATTTCTACTTATTTAGATATTTTGTTCTGTTAGGGGAATATACTTTCATGTGGATGTAAGTGCCCTCATTTTATTTCAATAATAGAAAATTGAAGCCAGTTTGGATAGGGAGAAGATTGAAAAATGAAACAAATGTGTAAGATTAAAGTTGCATATAGCTTTTGTAGTTAGATGATATATGTATTCCAAGTGGATAATACAGATTTATACCTTAATGAAAGCACATGGTCATATTAATTTGAAATTAGCACAAGGAGCATCATAGTGTATATTAACCTTGCTTTTTTCAATTAGTGGTAGACCATGAGTATTATTAGCATATACCACTTTACCTCCTTTTTAGCACCTAATATTTCTTTGTGTGGATGTTTCTCCTATTGATGAGTATTTAGAAATGTGAGGTTTCGATAGCTTTCTAAATTTTTTTTTAATAAAGTATACAAGTTAATTCCCTGAAACAGTATATGAAGGTGTCTGTTCCCTTACCACTTTTGCCCCACCAAGGATTTCATAAAGTCTATATTGGTTTTGATATACTGCAGTCACACTTCTACCTACTGCATTTCATATTTGTATTCAGCAGCAAGTCTCCAATATGATTGTAAAATACAGAAATGAAGTATTTTTTTCTTGATGTTTGTGCTTTAAGCAAATGCACAGGGTCAAGTTCTAGTTTAAAATCATTTAACTTTCTGAGTAATAAAAGTCTCAAAGAACATTTAGAAATAGAGTTGTATGAAATAGCTATTGTTTGTAAGCACTTTATCTACCTCTTATTTTTGTAAAAGAGTCATATTACAATTAGTACGAGATCTATTCTTTGGGCAGCTGGAAAGCAGGACAAGGAAAAATCATTCTCCTCTTGTCCGGTAGAAAGTACATTGTGCTCTCTAGTACCAGACTTGGGTTTTTTTTTCTTTAAAGGATAATGGATTCCACACAGGTGAGTCAGTCAGTCTTTTGTGTTCTTACCAGGTGCATTATTGGTTTTCATGATGGCAGTCTAGGTGTTCTCATTCAGCAGCAGTTTTTGCAAATTCTCCAAAAGAGCACAAAGGAAAAAAACCCAGAGTCTCTCATGAGTACAAGAAATGAATTTCCTAAACTCTTTGGCCATTCTACTTTTTCTTGTTAGATGTTTATGAACTGTGACTCCTTTGGAAAGTGTATGTAATATATATAGATAGTTTCTTTTTTTTTACTTCATGGACCATGTGTCATGATCTATTTATTTAATTTAGAACATGAAACAAAGTAGTTACTTACAAGTTCTTTTTCTTGCCTATTAACTGGGTTGTTAGAGTGGGAAGGATCCTCTGTTAGAGAAAGTTATCCGTGTCCTAGATTCTAGGAACAGGCAAGTTTAGATAGTCATCTGAGGTTACCATTTGTTTGATATTTACTTGGCCCTGAAATCACAATACTAAAATACATTTTGGATTGTAACTAAGGAAAACATTTCAGAGTAATCTTCATGTAAGAATTCTTTGAACAGAATTCTGAGTAAAAACTGTAATCTACCTGAGAGTCCTTAACAATTGAGGAAAAGAAAGTACCTGCTACTCTAAAGTTTAGGATTATCCTTTTTTCAGATTTGCAAGTTGTTTTTGTTTTCAATTGTTCACACTAAGGTAGGAGCTTAAACTATCATGGCACTGAAGAGCATATTTTATGTCCATGTTTAGTAGCTACTTCAAACAGCTGGAACTTTATTTAGGTCATATTTCTTTTTTTGGTACATTTATTTTTAGGGTTATATTTTCCTTTTAAAGTTTCATTGCTTTCATTCAACAAATATTGAGTACTACTGTGTGGCAAGCATATTCATGGTTACAGAATGATACTGTCTTTTGCCCTGGTTATTAGGTTTCTTTGGTTAATGAATATAAGTCTAAAGGTTTTATGGGTTGCTTTTCCTTTTTTATATCTTTGTAAATAAGAGCTGAGTTTAAATGTATTATTTAACTTTTATGTGTGTGGGTTGACGATTTTTACCGTATATAAATAAATGGCCTATGGCTAATTGTGGGGTCAAACCATCTAGATCTGTGAGTTGATAAATTCGAATTCTGGTACTTTATATTTTGCAGCATGTTTTTTTTTTTTGTCACATGTTCATATTTTCCTACGTTTTATTGATTCTGTTTTTCTTCAGTTTTTCTCTTTATGTAAATCATCCGCTTGCTTCTCATAGCAAATTGCTGCTTCAATTTGAGTCAGTGACTTGAAGTTTGTAGTGCAACAACTGGAATCTCTTTCTTTTGGAAATCTCATGCTTAAGTCTCAGGAGAAAAAAATCCTGTAGAATTCTTTGATGTAATTATTGTCCTTTCTGGGTAAGTCTCATCTTTATGAGAAAATTTGTAGTTCTTTACTCCAGTACTTTGTAATGGATTATAGTTGCTTTCAAATAGATTATCAAGAAAGGGGGAATGTGGAAAGTATTTCAGTAGATTCTTGGGTAAAATAGTTCTGTATTATGATATTCTTTATATGATTTTCTATGAGTTTTATATATGTTTCACTGAAAAATAAATTATGGCTATCACTTGGTTAGAAATTTTTACTGAGCTCTGGTATCGTATAAAGCGAAATTAAAAAAGAAAATGAAACATGTTGCTTTTCTAGCCTAGTTTGTTGTTTGGTTTCTCAGTTGCTGTATAGAGATAGCTTATTCTCATGTATAGACTTTTTAAAGCCAAAAATAATCTGTAAATTGTCTAGTACAATTTCTTGCTTTTAATGGATGAGATAATAGATTTTTCTTTTTTTTAATGTTTATTATTTTGAGAGAGAGATGGAGTGTGAGCAGGGGCGAGGCAGAAAGAGTGGGAGACACAGAATCCCAAGCAGGCTCCAGGCTCTGAGCTGTCAGCACAGAGCCTGACACGGGGCTTGAACCCATGGACTGCGAGATCATGACCTGAACTGAAGTCGGATGCTTAACCAACTGAGCCATCCAGGCGCCCTGAATAGATTTTTCTTTTAAAGCTTTTGTGGCATTGAAATTTTGCAGATTCAGATTGGCCTCTTTCTCAGTTAAATTAATAAGTTAGTGAAGTTAAAAGAATAGTATCTACAGAGTTGATTTATATAGTTCTCATTGGTGCTAATGGAAATTTCTTACTGAGGTTCAAATGGACACAGTTATCACCCATTTTAATTGCTGATTTATGGATGAAATGGCTATTGCTGCGTTGCTGGTTACTGCTTTATATTTTAGTGAATGCAACAGCAGTGATAGCCTGTGTCATTTTAAATGAATACTTAAAGAAGAATGACTTATGATTTTCCAGAATGTGCATATATATGTTAATTTCTTAGAATCATAGACTTTTTATGTTAGAAGAGATCTCACAGAGTGTCTAGTCCATGTTCCTATCTTATAGATGAATAAACTAAGGTACGGAGTTTTAGAATGATTTGTCTAATCTTCCATGAGTATAAAGCATTTTGTATGCTTACCTCCACTGTATTTTAGTAAAGTTAGAGACCTTAATGCTCACTGACTTCAACTTTCACTTGGTTAAATTTCAGTTTATGAATGTGTTATATCATCTACTTTCCTACTTAGTGTAGGTTATCAAGCAGTGGAAACTCAGAATTCATGGTGAGTAATAATTGAGCAGAATGATTTCTGTAAACCTATCATTATCTGTAATTTAGAATTACAATGACCAGGAAGCAGTGTTAGTATAAGCATAGTTTAATACATCCATATTAATCCATCTGGCAGAATATAACATTTTAACATACCTTTTAGATCCACAGTGATGGAAAAAAAATGATTAAATTGCTTATTGTCAAAACAAGGAACTGCTTTAGATATGGTCATTTAATAAGCTGTTTTGCTTCATGTAAACTAGCTTTGCTTAAGCTTCAGAGATACAGTCACATGGATTTATCTTACAGTGACAATTGTTTACTGTCTGGGTTTACGTTTAATGCAGGTGCTGGTGACAGTTTGAGATTCTTGACTCATTGCCCAGCATGGAAAATGATTGGTTTTGTTAGCTATCTACCGTACTGTCTTTTAATGTTCCCCTTTTAATGCAGTTAAACCTGACTTAATTATCCTGTCTTTATAGTGTTATGAATGTTATGGTAGTGTTGTGATATACCTGTTAAACTACTATATACTGTTATGTAAAGTGAAAAGTTTATATGTACATGGTATTTATTGCAGTAATGTAAAGTTCAAAAATAGAAAGCAAACATAACAGGTTTATACATTTACACATTTAAATTGTACAGTGCTGTTGTAGCCTTCTTTTTCTGGAAGATGTGTTTGTGTCAGTAAATTCTTCCTTTTTCCTTGTTTATGATTTTATGTCTGTAAAACAGTGACCAGTTGCTAAGGAAGCCTCTTATTTCTATTTATTAGATAGTGAAGCTAATTGTCTTTTGATATTGTACTGCTTACTAGCTATCAAATAGTCTAATAAATAGGTAAAGCTTACAGCTTACTGTAAAAAGTTACAAGTTAATTGTTTGGTTTTGGAACTCATACTTTAGCCTCTTGTTTTGTATTGAATTAACGAATGTGAAGAAGACATTAAGATGTTAGAGTTGATTTGAAAGTAATATAGATTTGAGACAAATTTAGGAGATAGATTGAAAAGATTTGGTGATCCAGTGGCTATGAGGTAAGAAGAGGTAGTCTAAGATAATTCTCACATTTGGGATATTGATGATTAGATGAAGAATGGGATTTTGAGGGGCACCTGGATGGCTCACTTGGTTAAGTGTCTGACTCTTGGTTTTGGCTCAGGTCATGATCTCACAGCTTGTGAGTTTGAGCCCTATGTCTGGCTCTGTGCTGACAGCATGGAGTCTGCTTGGGATTCTCTCTCTCTGCCCCTCCCCGGCTTGCGCGCGCGCACTCTCTCTCTCTCTCTCAAAATAAATAAATAAACATAAAAAAATGAGATTTTGAAGATTCAGTGCACTTCCTTCTGTAACAAGGCAGGTTTGTGTCAGTAAATAAACAGGCAAATAAATTAGCAAATGGTAATAGCTGAAAATGGTGGATTTTGCAGTCTAGATTGGTTATGAAGGGTAATATACCTAGGAGTTAGCCAGAAATTGGGAGAAAAAGAAAGTATCAAAGTGTTGGAGGTCTGGGTGAGATCAAGGGGAGCAGTAGAGGTAATGAGGGATTGAGAGCTGGTAATTCAGGTTGTGGCTAGGGTTTAGAATATAACTAAACAGGCTGTTACTATGCTCAGTGCTGGAGAAACTAGTGGCCAGAAAGCTAAACAACAGACAAAAAGTATTTAAAAGAGTAAAAAAATAGAGCATTCTTAAAATTAAGATGATCATTGGAAAACAGAGGCACAGCTAGAGTAGTTTAGAGCTGATGGCTTTTATTTACAGTTAAACTGAATATAAAAATCTTACCCTCTAGCCCACGTAACACAATAGTGTTCTGTTTTAAACATTTTTGAGCTTTGTCAGATGACTGGTTTTAGCAGAGATTGGATGTAACTTTAAGTGTAAATCTGCATCTATACAATTTAAACCTGCAATCTTCTAAATATATTATTTATAATATATATTATTTACATATGTTAAATCTTGACATACAAATGTAGAAATAAAACTTGAAAAAAATTTTAAATGACTGTCTTTAAATTTTCCAGTATTTGTTTTTGGTGATGTTCTAAGATGATGATTCAGTTAATGTAAAAGACTTGCGTATGTTAATACAAGCTACTCCCTCCCCCCTTTTTTGGCACCCGTCTTGTTTTTCAGAATCTTTTTGAGAAACTTTCAGATACAGAACAAACAATAAATTACTGAGTAGTTAATACTATTCATTATATGACTATTTGGATTTCATTTTGGGGAGGTTTATTAATATAGTTTAATAATTTAATTATTAAAAACAAATGTATTGGGTAAATTCATGTTAGAACTTAAGATATATTACAGTTGACATTTGAAACAAAAAATAAATGTTCTTTAAGAAATGGGAAATGTTTTCAGATAATATGGAGAGAGTGTGGGGAATTACAGTTCAATAATAAAAACTAATGTTTGTAGGTAAATCAAGTTTGAGAGTTTCTGTTTTAATAAGTTGTTAAGGTTTGGGTTCAGAGATCTGTTTCTCTTATAGTAAACATTTTTAATATAGGAACAGATCAGGGAAATGGTTTCCATATGCTTCTTGAGGTGTTAACAATGCACTTTTGGATTGGGAATGCAATATAAACCTAAACTACATTCTGGAAGGTGAGTGGAGGAACATTTCAATGGTAATATGTACAAGAAGCCCTTATGCTTTGTGGATTTGTGACTTAGGATTTTGTGAGTTTCTGGTACATACAAATTACTCTCCTACAAACCTGGAGTCTAACACACCTTGCTCTTTCTGGCCAGCTTATAGCCTTCATCTGGCCCAGTATTTTTTTACTACAGTTCATCCCTTTAAAATCTTTCTTAGATACCCGTGCTTTTGGGAGAATTGAGGCCAGTTTTGGGACCTAATCTAAAGGGCATAAAATATATAAAACAAAGAGAATGGCTAGGGGAAGCAAAAAAAAAAAAAAAAAAAATCCAAGGGTTAAATCATCTGTCAGACCTTTCTGAGATTTTTAGTGAACCTAGAGGCAAGAACAGTTAAGTTTTTGAATTCTTTTTTCCTGCTTAAGACTGAGTATATAGTATTACTAGCTGTTTAGTAAGAACTCTAAAATATATCCACTTAAAAATAGAATGATTGTCCTTAATGGTATTTGTAATTTTGAAGAGTTGCATGTTTAATACTTTTCTTCTTGGTTGACTTTTAAAAGTCTTGGTTGACCTTTAAACTTTTTTTTTCTTTTTTCTTTTTTTTTGGTCTTTGTAAGTGATATGATCCATAGAAACACAAAGAAAAATTCTCATAGGTTTTAGAGTTATATCTCTTAACAGGATTTTTCTAATCTTTCTGTCAGGATAAAAACAAAATCTTTCAAATGAAGGTAGGGCAAGAGGAGGATTAGAATATCCTAGGAAGGTTTTAAAAAGTACTGTCATGCCTACAGAAATGCTTACTGTGTCCTAGGCATAGTATGAATGCTCTTTATTCATTATCTCATTTAATCTTTATAATAAGTCTAATTGGTAGGTACTGTTAATATCCTCTTTTTATGGATATGGGAATTGAGGCTTAGAGACTTTAAGTAACTTGCCTAAGGTACAAAACTAATAAATGTCTCAACCTGGATTCATCTAGGTCTAATTGGTGACAAATCTCTGTTTCTAAATCACCATGCTATAATTTACTTTGCACAAACCCCTTTTGTCTTTTTCTTCTGTATCAGAATGGGGGTCAATGGCAAGACATGTACATTTTCAAAAAGTTACCCTAGTTCCCAAGGCTATAATGTTGAGTTTACATTAAAAAGGTTTTTTTGCATACAAAAATGTGCATATAACCTGTATAGCTTAATAAATAATAAATCAACAATTTATTGTTATTATAATATTTAATATAATCTGTGTACCTATCACCTAGATTAAGAAATAGGATATTATAAAAAAAGAAACAGGATATTATTGATAACTTTGAAGATTTTGTCCTTTTTCCTTTTTTATTTTTTAAATATTTTAATTTTTAATTAAACATTTAAAAATTTTAAATGTTTAGTTTTTTATTACGTTTTAAATTTTATTATTTTTTATTTATTTTTATTTTCTTTAAGCCTTATGCTTCACGTGGGGCTTGAACTCAAGACCATGACATCAAGAGTCTGCAGGCTTTACTGATTGAGCTAGCCAGGTGCCCCAAGTGTGTGTGTGTGTTTTTTAATAAATATCTATTCTTGAGAGAGAGAGAGACAGAGTGCAAGCAGGGGAGGGTCAGAGAGAGGGAGACACGGAACCTGACGCAGGCTGCAGGCTCTGAGCTGTCAGCACAGAGCCTGACGTGGGGCTCGAACTCACAAACCGCTAGATCATAACCTAAGCTGAAATTGGACGCTTAACTGACTGAGCCACCCAGGTGCCCCCAGGTGCCCCAAGTTTTTAATTTTAATTCCAGTATAATTAATGTATTATGTTATATTAGTTTCAGGTGAACAGTATTGTGATTCAGCAATTCTGTATATTACTCAGTGCTAATCATGATAAATTGTACTCTTTAATCACCATCACTTATTTCACCTATCCCCCCACCCACCTCCCTTGATAACTATGTTCTTTATCATATTTCCCCCTTCTCCCATAGAGATGACTGCTGCCCTGAATTTGTGTTATAATCATTCTTCCTTTTTTTCTTTTCTTAAAAGATAGTCCTGGATCTCTAAGCAGTATATTATTTAGTTTTGAATTTTATGTAAGTGTATGTATTATATATGTGTTCTTTTTTTTTCTTTAATTTTTATGTTAATGTTTATTTTTTGAGAGAGAGACACACACACACACACAGAGCCTGAGCAGGGGAGGGGCATAGAGAGAAGAAGACACAGAATCTGAAGCAGGCTCCAGGCTCTGGGCTGTCAGCACAGAGCCCAACACAGGGCTCGAACTCATGAACCTTGAGATCATGACCTGAGCTGAAGTCAGATGTTTAACTGACAAGCCACCCAGGCACCCCTCTATGCCAATAGCTTTTATGTTTATTGCTAGTTGACTATATAGTGTGTTATTATGCCATCAAAGTGTCCAACTGAAAATAAAACATTACATTAAGAATGTATGTTATCTATAGAAGCATATTCTAGTTGAAAGATTAGGATGAAAGACAAAGTAGACTTAAGTGTAGCATCCATTCAAATGATTAGAAGGTTCTGCCTAGTCTACTGAATTTAATGCGCTGGGTTTAGGACTAGACCAAAGAAATCTGAGGATTAATTTTTATGGGCAGTAGCCCAGGGATTGCACACAGGCTTCAAGGTCTTTGCTGAACCTGAACTGATAATACTGGGTTTGATTCTTTATAAGAATCTGAAATTCATTTCTGCTTCATGCTCATTCTGCCCAGACACCTTCAGTGATTTAGTTTTGGCTGCAAATCTTTGAAGGATTTTTGGCCACAGGGTGTGATTTGACATTGAAACCTGGGACTCAAAGTGCAACTACCACCCCTTGTTAGAATGAGAGTGTATGAGAGTAAGGTAATAATAAATAGAGTCTTGGCCCAGATCTAGCTCACAGTGGGTCTGTGTTCTCACCTGATAGTCATTTCCTTGGTTCCCAGATGTGTAATTAGAGTGGGCTTACATGGTATTTGGCAAAATACTCTAATTGTTTCCCTGACTGGTAGGATAAGGGCTGTCCTAGTAGGGTAAGGTCAAATGGAAGTCTCTAAAAACTATACCTTTCCCCATCCTGGAAAGGGCAGCAAGGGATTAACATATATTGAGGTTTGCTTTTTCTTGCTTATGGAGTCACAACTAGCACCACTATCTGAGGACTTAACACCGTGTTTAACCCACCAATATAGTATTTTGAATATTATTGTCTCTTACCAGCAGTCCCACGTTATAGGAAAGTATATGTGACAGTGGGCCCAAGTTCATGAATCCACTGATCCTAATTCATAGAGCTCCACTGATACTACTCTAGGTTGATACAACAGTTGTAATGGGCTCATAAAGGTGCAGCTGAGAGGTACCAGATTGGTGGTGATACTCTAAAAGAATGGGCACCATTCTCCAGGATGCTTTCTGTACCGTAAATATTAGATCATCATATGGATATGACCATTGGCTATTCCCTGTGGGTAAAATACATGGGGTCTAGAACCCAAGGATAGGAGGAGGAGTGGCTTCTCTTACTATTGTACACAGTTATTACTTAGGGAATTTGTGCTTTCCATCCATGTGACTTTAGGCTGTTGTGAGCTTAGATTTAGGTCCTTGTTTTCAGAGGTAGAAATGTCCCACTAGGGGAGTAAGAGCTCCATTAAACTTTAAACCATACCTGCTGTTTGGTTACTTTGGATTCCTTAGGTGAAAAAGACACCAGGGAAGAAAAGGAGTCACATTCTGGCAAGAGTGATTGACTCTGATCATCATTACAATGAGGGCGGGGTAGAATATGTCTGGCACTCATGGGATCCACTTGAGTGTCTCTTGGTGCTCCCAATTCCATTATTATAGGAAATGTATAAGTACATTGCTGTGTAGAAGGAGGAAAGGGGTGGAAAAAAAATTGACTTTCTGCATTTAACTACAAAAAAAAGTTTATGTTTAGTTTGGTAGAGGTGTTATGTATAATGCTTTGTTAAAGAATCCCCTTTCTGTACCACTGGTGAATAGGGATTGATGAATGGGAAGAGTTGAGTCAGATCAGTAAGCCCATTCTGGTTTTCTTGGATATGTTCCCATGTAGGAGGTAAAACCAATTCTGGAAGTATCTGTGAGCTTCCATAAATAACTTTAATTTTAGCCTTGGATTATCTGACCTCAGTAGCTATTAAATAACATCAAGTAACATCTGTATCAGACCCTAAGGCCCTAAGGTTGTTAGGCACAACTTAAACAGAGAATGGTAACCAGGGGTTCAGATCTCTTAAGAGATGAGGGTCTGGGTGACATTGCTGGCAAGCTGCCTAGATTAGCCAAGGTGCTAGTAGAGGGTAGGGGAAACTAGAGTGGGATGATGAGGATCAGTTATGACCAGGAAATCAATGGCAGCATTGGGGCTGTAGTTTGTCCCTTTCTCTAGGAAGGGACATAAAAATAAAATAAGTAGAATCCTTAAGAGCTGTTCCCAGCTAGGGTGAACTTACCTAAGAAGCAAGCATATTTGCATGGTATAATTTTCCCGTTCATATACTCCACACATTTTTCTATAGCATTGTTTGTGTTATTGATTTATAGAACCTCTTTGTATAGTCTGAATATTATCTTTAATGTATGACGAAAAAGTAATTTCTTTGTATGTGGTGAGTCTTTTTTAGCACTCCCAATGTAGAATTTTTAATTTTGATAAAATGAAATTTATTGGTCTCCTTTACATGGTTTAAGTTTTTTAGTCACTTTTAGGAAATCCTGCTCTGATGTCATAGTTATCTTATAATTTCGTTTATGTATATATGTATCTATGTATATAGGCTCCATGCCCAGTGTGGAGTGCAATGCTGGGCTTGAACTCATGGCCCTGAGATCAAGACCTGAGCTGAGATCAAGAGTCAGACACTTAACCAACCGAGTTGCCCAGGCGCCCCTTATAATTTCTTAAATTTAAAGTTTTCAGTTTCATGTTTAGATCATTTATTTATTCATATGGAACTTCTTTTTGTATATAGTTAGTGTAAGAGTTAGGGCTCTAGGTCCGCACTTTTTATTTCATGTAGCAAGTCAGTGATGTCTCAACCATTTATTGAGTAGTCATTCCTATCCACATTGATTTGTAATATGACTTCTTCCCTATGCTGGATTCCCATGTATATATGGAATTTTTTTTTTTTGTATTGTCTGTTTTTTTTAACTGAAGTATATTTCATCCTTGAAGTGTGCTGATATATTGGTGGTACATGGGTCTATAGAAATCTTTATGGGATGTCAATTTTACCTAAAGAACATGAAAAAGATTTTGGATAATTGACTTACTAAGTAATTTTTAAAGACATTTTTCAATGAAAATAAATAGGATTGTATTGAGACAAATTGAACATTTATGAATTTTTAAGATAAAACATGGTAATTCAAAGAAATATTGACCTTCTAGGAGACCATTTGAGACTTTAAATTAAAATTTAATTTAAAATTTAAAATGTCCCCAGTCTTCCAGGAGGTACATTTTTCTCTGCCCTTTGAGAATACTTTGGTGGGAAAGGGTGAAAGACTACCGTACACCCTTACATAAACTCTTTTTTTCCCAAAGTGTTCTGTTTATTGACCTGTGTAGAAATTGTGAGTATTGATACCTTTGTTCTTGTGCGATTTCGATCTGGAATGTCATCCTTCTTTTGTACTTCAAGGCCATCAAATTCTTCAAGTCCCACCTATATTCAGCCTGTTTCCTGAGTCCTTTCCTGACAGTAATCCTTGATACTGGCTTTTGGTCCTTATTGGTTATTCCTTGCGTTAAGTACTAGTTTAAAAAAAATTTTTTTTTTAATGTTTATTTGTTACTTTTGAGAAACAGAGAGAGCATGAGTGGGGGAGGGGCAGGGAGAGAGAGGGAGACACAGAATCTGAAGCAGGCTCTAGGCTTTGAGCTGTCAGCACAGAGCCCGATGTGGGACTCAAACTCACAAACCATGAGATCATGACCTGAGCCGAAGTTGGATGCTTAACCAACTGAGCCACCCAGGCACCCCTAAGTACTAGTTTTAATAGCTAAAATTTATTGAGAATGTATTATGTGTCTGGTATATTTCTAATATTTTCCCCGTATTAACTGATATAAATCTTACCAACTTCATGAGTCAAATCGATTTTCCCCCTTCTCCAACAATCTCAACACCTGGAAGGTATTATTTTTCTTTTTCACAAGGAAATTGAGCATAGTGAGGGTTAATAGTTTGTCTAGGGTTGCAGGCCTAGCAAATGACTAAAGAAAAGGAGGTAAAATGGCTCCATTATTGATGCATTTAACCATTATGCTCTCCTCCCTTCCCAGTTGCTTAATAAATAATTAATTGT
Organism: Panthera uncia; assembly: GCF_023721935.1. Taxonomy (NCBI): domain Eukaryota; kingdom Metazoa; phylum Chordata; class Mammalia; order Carnivora; family Felidae; genus Panthera; species Panthera uncia. The sequence goes on along the minus strand of NW_026057582.1, from coordinate 38,877,357 downwards.
TCAAGGACTGAATCCACTATTTTGACACTTAGCCAACACAAACTTGTGCTGTTGTTTTATGGGTGTGTCCTCTTGCCTAACTACGTAGTACATCCATGAAGGTAGGGATCAAATATTATACTTTTTTATAATGTAACTTTGTACTTTAGGTAGATCCACTTCATATAATAAGCACCTGGTAGATGTTTATTGATAAGGGTCTGATAGTGACGTAAACCTTATAATTCATTGTCAAATGGATCTAAGCATTTTCATACTAAGTAGTCATCTGATGGCTTGGATACTCTAGCATCACATATAACATTAAGATTTCCTGGTTCTGGGGCTGTGGGGCTTGGCTAGATCTGGAGAATTACATTGGTAGAAAGGTATGCCTAGGAATTAGATTTCTGGCCTGAACTTAAATTATGACCTTTGACAAGTCATTTTGGTTTATCACCTGTAGAAAGGGGAAAATCTAACTTAGCCTTTATTTTTTTAATCATGGTCTTTGTATATCTTTTAACCTTTCTGGAAGAAAAGTTGTATGCATTCAAAGTAGTATTATATTCTCATTCTTAGTTGTAATAACTTCTATACCATTATGTTGGTACATATTCAAAAGGGTGTATTATCAGCATAGCTATGCTTTTATTTTTAGAATGAGAAATTTAACATTAAGAAACAAAGTTCTTTTTGGGGGGGTTGTTTTGAGAGTGCATTATGAACACATGCAAGCAGGAGAGGGGCAAAGGGAGAGGAAGGAGAGAATCTTTTTTAAATTAAAAAAATTTTTTTAATTTAAATTTTAGCTAACATACAGTGTAATATTGGTTTCAGGAATAGAATTCAGTGATTCATCACATACATACAACACCCAGTGCTCATCACAAGTGTTGTCCTTAATATCCATTACCTATCTAGCCCATCTCCCACCCACCTCCCTCCATCAACCCTCAGTTTGTTCTCTGTTAAGAGTCTCTTGTGGTTTGTTTCCTTCTCTCTCCTCTCCCTTCCCCCGCCCCCATATGTTCAATATGTTTTATTTCTTAACTTCCACATACAAGTGAAATCATATGGTATTTGTTTTTGTGACTGACTTATTTCACTTAGCATAATACATTCAATAGAGCTCTGTCCATGTCATTGCAAATGGCATGATTTCATTTTTTGTGATGACTGAGTGATATTCCATTGTATGTATATACCACATCTTCTTTATCCATTCATCAGTTGTTGGACATTTGGGCTCTCTCCATAGTTTGGCTATTATTGATAATGTTGCTATAAACGTTGGGGGTGCATGTACCCCCTTTGAATCTGTTGTTTTGTATCCTATGGGTAAGTATGTAATAGTGCAGTTGCTGAATCATACAGTAGTTGTATTTTTAGTTTTTTGAGGAACCTTCATACTGTTCTCCAGAGTGGCTGCACCAGTTTGCATTCCCACCAACAGTGCAGAAGGTTTCCCTTTTTTCTACATTCTCACCAACACTTGTTACTTCTTGTCTTCTTTTATAACAGTTATTCTAACAGGTGTGAGGTGGTATCTAATTGTGGTTTGTATTTCCCTGATGATGAATAATGTTGAGCATCATTTCATGTGTCTGTTAGCCATCTGGATGTCTTCTTTGGAAACGTGTCTATTCATGTCTACTGCTCATTTCTTTTTTTTTTTTTTTTTAATTTTTTTGTTAACATTCATTTTTGAGAGACAGAGACAGAGTGCAAGAGGGGGAGGGGGAGAGAGAGAGGGAGACAGAATTTGAAGCAGGCTCCAGGCTCTGAGCTGTTAACACAGAGCCCGACTCAGGGCTCGAACCCATGAACCATGAGATCATGACCTGGGCTGAAGTCGGATGCTTAACCAACTGAACCACCCAGGTGCCCCAATCCTGCCCATTTCTTAACTGGGTTATTTGTTTTTGGGTGTTGAGTTTGATAAGTTCTTTATAGATTTTGGATACTAAATCTTTATCAGATATGTCATTTGCACATACCTTCTCTCATTCTGTAGTCTGCCTTTTAGTTTTGTTGAAGAGAGAAGGAATCTTTAGCAGGCTGCATACCCAGCACAGAGCCTGATGCAGGGCTTGATCTTAGGACTGTGAGATCATGATCTGAGTTGAAACCAAGAGTTAGATGCTTAACCAGCTGAGCTACCCAGGCATCCCTGTACCAATTTTTTAAAATGCTGAAAATATACATTTTTACTGGGAAAAATTACTATATTCTACAAACTTTTGAAGAGATGCTGGGGGACTATGTCATTATTATTTGTATACTCCATCTGTCATAGAGCCTTATCATATCCTTATAATACAATATTATAGGGGCGCCTGGGTGGCGCAGTCGGTTAAGCGTCCGACTTCAGCCAGGTCACGATCTCGCGGTCCGTGAGTTCGAGCCCCGTGTCAGGCTCTGGGCTGATGGCTCGGAGCCTGGAGCCTGTTTCCGATTCTGTGTCTCCCTCTCTCTCTCTGCCCCTCCCCCGTTCATGCTCTGTCTCTCTCTGTCCCAAAAATAAATAAAAAACGTTGAAAAAAAAATACAATATTATATATTATATAATTCTCTTTTGTTTTTTTTGGTATATTATTCTTGATAGAATTAAAGTGTTAAGGAAAAGTCTGTACCATATATAAAGTTTGTAATTATAGTGATAAAGAAAAGTTAAACTGATAAGCATCAGTTATATTGAAAGGAAATTGTATGCAATTTTGGAAAAAGAAAAATTAACAGCCTTTGTAACAACTCAAGCTATCTGGAATGATCAAACTTGGAAGAAACCTTAAATATTTTATAAATGAGTATTCAAGTTTCCCCATATAAAGGACAGTTAGAACAGCAACTTATGTTTTCTGATTGCCAATGTAGGTCTAATTAAATCATCATGTCTTTAATAAGAGACTTTTATGTGGTCAGGCATAGCTTTATCTTTTTAAAGAAATGTATTCTAGAGTACAAGAGTTATATTTGTAAGAAAAATAACTTTTTTTGTGGTAATTGCTGGATTTATCATTTAAGGAAGTGTATTCTAGGAAAAAAGCATTTCTACCTTGATCTTAGGGGATGTAGGTAGTTTTTCACAGTGCTTTCACATATGTCTCTCATTTGAGTAACATTTCTGGGAGAGAGTTAATTTTAGCTATTATTGCTTTTATTGGTCAGATAATTGAAGACAGTTTGTTTTTGAAAGGTCATTTAGGTAGTATATAATTTTAGATGCTTTTGTTTGTAAATAATAGGAAAGTCAACTCAGACTATCTTAAAGAATTTATTGACCTGTTACTGACAAGTACAGCCAGTAGATTAGGATTGATCCAGTAGTCCAATAGTATAACCATTGTTTTGTTTTCTTTCTATATCTTGGTTTCTGTTTTCTCTTCACAGTGCTAAGTTTGCATCTAGGTAAATAAAATGGATGCTTTCTTTTATAGGCTTAGAGGGAATGACAGAAACCCAAAAAATACAAAAACACTAATTTGAAAGGATATGTGCACCCATATGTTTGTTGCAGCATTATTTACAATAGCCACATTATGGAAGCAGCCCTAGTGCCTATCGATAGATGAATGGATAAAGAAGATGTGGTATATGTATACAATGGAATATTACTCAGCCATAAAAAAGAATGAAATTTTGCCATTTGCAACAATATGGATGTAGCTGGAGAGTATAGTGCTAATCAAAATAAGTCAGAGAAAGACAAATACAATGTGATTTTACTCGTATGTGGAATTTAAGAACCAAAACGAATGAATAAAGGAAAGAGAGAGAGAGAGAAAAACCAAAAAACAGACTCTTAATTATAGAGAACAAACAGATGGTTAACAGAGGGGAGGTGGGTAGGGAATAGGTGAAATAGGCAAAGGGGATTAAGAGTACACTTACCTTGGTGAGCACTGAATGATATAAATAATTCTTGAATTACTGTATTGTAAACCTGAAACTGATAGTAATACTACATAATAACTATACTAGAATTAAAATTAAAAAGAAAAATAAAGGGAATGATAGAAAGCTTTTTTCCTTGCTTTTCTCTCTCCTCATATCTCATTGGGACATAGTAGGTTGCTTGCTTATCCTGATTGTTAAAGAGGATTTACTGTAAAGATTTACTGATAGGATTAAGCCAGTCAGTGAGCACCTCTTGATTTGGGAGTGAGATCACATTCATCCAAATTGTTGACTGGGAAATTCAGTTTTATTCGTTTATAATTGGAGAAGGTTTGCCTTGATAACTGGAGAGGCAAACAAAAGATACCTCCTCTGCGAAAGCTAATGTTAGAGTAAGAATCCAGGTTTTCATTCTTTGTTGAAAATGATAAATGAATACATAAAACTTGACCTTATTCTAGGAACATATAACTTCAGTTTCTAAATTTTTTTGATATGAAATTCATATTGCATAAAATTAACCATTTTAAAGTGAGCAATTCAGTGCCATTTTATATCCACCACCTCTGTCTACTGCCAAAATATTTTCATCACCACAAAAGAAAACCCTCTATATTCACTGAGCAGTTACTCTCCATTTTCCCCTCCTCTCCAGAACCTGGTAATGGCTAATCTGTTTCCTGTCTCTGTGAATTTACCTATTCTGCATATTTTATATAAATGGTATCATATAATATACAACCTTTTGTATCTGCCTCCTTTCACTTAGCATGATGTTTTCAAGGTTCATCCAAATTGTAACATGCATCGATATTTCATTCTTTTTTATGACTGAATAATTCCATTGTATGTATATACCACAGTTTGTTTCTCCATTCATTCATATGTTGGTAGACATCTGGGTCTTTCCTCCTCTTGGTTAGTGTCAGTAGTACTGCTACAAACATGTTTTGTATATGCATTGTATTTAGTACTTATTTTCAGACCTATTGAGTATATACCTAGGAGTGGAATTGGTGGGGAATGTGGTAATTCTGTGTTTAACTTTTTGATAAACCAACAAAATGTTTTCCACAGCAGCTGAACCATTTTTCATTCCTGCCAGCAATGTATGAGGGTTCCAGTTTCTCCATATCCTCACCCAGGGAGAGAGAGTGACAGAGGATATGAAGTGGGCTCTGCACTAACAGCAGCAAGCCCTGATGCAGGGCTTGAACCCATGAATTTTAGGTTAAGAATACTGCACTGTGGGCATCTAACTTCGGCTCGGGTCATGATCTCACAGTTTGTGAGTTTGAGCCCTGCATTGGGCTTTCTGCTGTCAGCACAGAGCCCGCTTTGTATACTCTGTTCGCCTCACTGCTCCCCTGCTCCCTCTTACTCCCAAGAATAAATAAACATTAAAAAAAACCTGCACTGTTATTCACTGGTGTTTTATGTAGAATGAGTAGTAAATTTTATTTCACCTTAAAGTTTCAGAAAGCTGTTTTGTACTTTGTCATAAAAATAATGCTTCATATTTGAAAATAAACAGGTCATTGTTAATATTCAGATTATCTTTGGAATTAATTCCAAAACAGCAGTGAGCAAGTGTGAAGAAATAGTTCATTTTATCTTAAATTCTTGAAGATCAACAGTGGTTTTATTTTATTTTTTTTTTTGCCAACTATGGTATCTTTTTGAAAGAAACAAATTTTTCTTCAAAATTTTGATAAGGTAAGCCCAGGTGTCAGCTACAACCTTACTGAGGTTTTCTTCTTCATGCTGAGTTCTAACTTCTTAGGTATTTCCATCCTTAGCATAGGTCTTTTTATGAAAAAAATTTTTTAATTCTGTTGGCTATATATATTTGAATAATTGGACAAATCACTAAGCTAGTTTTTATTAATGGAGTTAGTAAATTTATCCTCTCATATTCTAACAAGAATACTTATCAGGGGGTGCCTGGGTGGCTCAGTTGGTTAAGGGTCCTACTTCATTCAGCTCAGGTCATGATCTCGCCATTTGTGGGTTTGAGCACTTTGTCACATTCTGTGCTGACAGCTCAGAGCCTGGAGCCTGTTTCAGATTCTGTGTCTCCCTCTCTCTCTGCCCCTCTTTAGCTTGTGCTCTGTCTCTCTCTCTCTCAAAAATAAATAATAAACATTAAAAAAATACTTATCAGAAGTAATGCTTATTTGTATTCAATGTTAAAATTTTTTTTCTAGAGGTAATTATTTTTAATTATACTTTTAAGGGTTTTTGAGACATACTTTTCCCATAAATACTTTTACTAGAATATGCTTATGGTGTCAGTGAAAATGGAAAAATAATGCACTAATTTTATAGAAATATCAGAATTCAAGATGTTGGAAGTTGCTGAGTAAGTGCAAAATATTGTGTCTGCACAATTTAAGAATTATCTGGTCAGATGGAAAAGAATTGATAAATGTAGAGATATAGCTAACAATTATTGAACATTTACTATAAGCCAGACACTGGTTTAAATTCTTTTATATGTAATAACTTATTTCATTAAGTCAATTTTTAAAAGGCTTGAATTTTCTTTTTATTAGTGTTTGAAAATAATTGTCTCTACCATTCAAAAATAAAAATTAATTACAAATTTAAAATATGACATGGGTTTTAAAACAATCTGAGGTATAGTTCTCAAGCTTGTCTATTATTTTATTGATTGAGCTTCTCTAGGACTTATTGGTACTTAAAATGATTAATTGAAAATGTTAATGAGCAAATGTTGGTATACTTTGCCTTCCTGAAACAAAAATGTTAAGATTATTTTTTTATAGACTTAATTTTTTTAGAGCAGTTTTACATTTATAACAAGAATTGAGAGGAAAGTGCAGAGATTTCTCACCTACCCATTATCAATATCATTCACCACTAACGTACATTTTTTTTTTTTTTTTTTTTTTTTTTTACCAGAGATGAACCTACATTGACACATCATTATCACCCAAAGTCCATAGTTTATTTTAGGGTTCAATTTTCATATTGTGTATTCTATGGATTTGGACAAAAGTATGATGACATATCCATCATTATAATACCATATAGAGTATTTTCACTGCTCTAAAAATCTGTGCTCAGCTCAATTCTCCCCTGTCTCCCCTCTCCCCAACCAACCACAATCTCTGATCTTTTTATTGTCTTGAATTTTGCTTATTATAGAATGTTATATAGTTGGAATCATATACTGTGTAGGCTTTTCAGATTGACTTTTTTTCACTTAGTACTATTCATTTAAGTTTCCTTCAAGTCTTTTCTTGATAGCTCTTTTCTTGTTAGTATTGAGTAATATTTTATTGTCTGGATATACCAGTTTATGTATCTGTTCACATACTGAAGGATATTTGGGTTGCTTCCAAGTTTTGGCAATAATGAATAAAGCTGCTATAAACACCATGTGCAGTTTTTCGTGTGGACATAAATTTCTACCTCCTTTGGGTAAATACCAAGGAGGGTAATTGCTGTAAGAGTATGCTTTATTTCCTTACTGATTTTCTGCCTGCTGGATCTGTCCATTTCTGACAGAACAGTGTGAAAGTCTCCAAATATAATAGTGGATCCATCTATTTCTCTTTGCAGTTCTGTCAGTTTTTGCTTCATATATATATATATATATATATATATTTAAATATTTATTTATTTAGAGAGAGAGAGAGAGAATATGAGCCTGTGGGGGGTGGGGCAGAGAGAGAGAGGGAGAGAGAGAATCCCAAGTAGACTCCACATTGTTAGCACAGAGCCCAGTGTGGGACTCAAACTCGTGAACGATGAGACCATGACCTGATCTGAAATCAAGAGTCAGATACTTAGTCAACTGAGCCACCTAGGTGCCCTTGTCTCACATTGTTGTCTTCTTAAAGCATTGACCCCATCATTATTATGTAATGTTCTGCTTTATCCCTGATAACTTTCCTTGCTCTGAAGTCTGCTATGTCTGAAATTACTCCTGTTTTCTTTTGATTAGTGTTAGCACAATATATTTTTCTCTACTTATTTATTTTTAATATGTCTTTGTATTTAAAGTGGGTTTCTTGTAGATAACATGGAGTTGGGCCTTGTTTTTTGATCCAGTATGACAATCTCTGTCTTTTACTTGGTGCATTCAGATTACTGACATTCAAATTGATTACTAATATTCTTGAATTAATATCTACTGTGTTCATTACTATTTTCTATTTGTTGTTTTTGTTCTTTGTTCTTATTTTGTCTTCTTTTTCTGTCACAGTTTTCTAAACAATTTTTATGTCTGTCTGTCTGTCTGTATGTATATCTGTTTAAATTCCAGTGTAGTTAACATATGGTATTATATTAGTTTCAGGTGCATAATATAGTAATTCAGCAGTTCTGTATATTACTTAGTGTTCATCAAGTTGAATGTACTCTTTTTTAAAAAAATTTTTTAATTTTTAATTTTTAAAAATTTACATCCAAATTAGTTAACATATAGTGCAACAATGATTTCAGGAGTAGATTCCTTAATGTCCCTTACCCATTTAGCCCATTCCCCCCCTCCAGTAACCCTCAGTTTGTTCTCCATATTTATGAGTCTCTTCTGTTTTGTCCCCTCCCTGTTTTTATATTATTTTTGTTTCCCTTCCCTTATGTTCATCTGTTTTGTCTCTTAAAGTCCTCATATGAGTGAAGTCATGATTTTTGTCTTTCTCTAATTTCACTTAGCATAATACCCTACAGTTCCATCCACATGGTTGCAAATGGCGAATGCACTCTTACAGCCTTTCACCCATTTCATCCATACCTCTACCCATCTCCCCTCTGGGGACCATCTATTCTGTATAGTTAAGAGTCTGTTTTTTGGTTTGTCTCTCTGTCCCTTTTTCTTTCTTTTGTTCATTTGTTTTGTTTCTTAAATTCCACAGATGAGTGAAATCATATGGTATTTGTCTTTCTCTTATTTTGCTTAGCATTATATTCTCTAGGTCCATCCATATTGTTTGTAAATGGCAAGATTCCATTCTTTTTTATGGTGGAGTAATATCCCATTGTATATGTATATACCACATCTTCTTTCTCCATTCATCAGTTGATGAACACTTGGGTTCTTTCCATAATTTGGCTATTGTAGGTAATGCTGCTATAACATAGAGGTGCATGTACCCTTTGAATTATGATTTTTGTACTCTTTGGATAAATACCTAGTAGTAGCAGTTGCTGATCATAGAGTAGTTCTATTTTTAACTTTCTGAGGAACCTCCATACTGTTTTCCACAGTGGCTGCACCAATTTGCATTTCCACTAGCAGTGCACAAGGGTTCCTTTTTCTCCACATCCTCACCAACACTTGTTGTTTCTTGTGTTGTTGATTTTAGTCATTTGACAGGTGTGTGGTGGTATCTTATTGTAGTTTTGATTTTCATTTCCCTGATCAGTGATGTTGAGTATCTTTTCATGTGTCTGTTGGCCATGTAATGTTTTCTTTGGTAAAATATCTATTCATGTCTTTTGCCCATTTAAAAATTAAAAAAAAAATTTTAATCAAAAAAGTATTTTTAAAGTAATCTCCATACCCAACATGGGGCTCGAGCTCATGACCCTGAGATCAAGAACCACATGCTTTACCTACTAAGCCAGCCAGGTGCCCCTCATCTGCCCGATTTTAATTGGAGTATTTGGGGTTTTTTTGCTGTTTGACTTTTATAAGTTGTTTATATACTTTGGATACCGATCCTTTATCAGATATGTCATTTGCAAATATCTTCTCCCATTCTGTAGGTAGCCTTTTTGTTTTGTTATTTCCTTTGCTGTGCAGAAGCTTTTTATTTTGATGTAGTCTCAGTAGTTTATTATTGCTTTTGTTTCCCTTGCCTCAGGAGACATACACAGAAAGAAGTTGCTATGGCTGTTGTCAAAGAAGTTACTGCCTGTGTTCTTTTCTAGGATTTGTATGGTTTCGGGTCTCACATTTAGGTGTTTAATCCATTTTGAATTTATGTTTGTGTGTGGTGTAAGAAGGTGGTTTGGTTTCATTCTTTTGCTTGGTGCTATGCAGTTTTCCCAACACCATTTGTAGAAGAGACATTCTTTTTTCCCATTGGGTAGTTTTTCCTGCTTTGTTGAAGATTAGTTGGCCATATACTTGTGGGTTCTTGTATGTTCTGTTCCTTTGATCTGTGTATCTATTTTTGTGCCAGTACCATACTGTTTTGATTCCTAAAGCTTTGTAATATAACTTAAAGTCTGGAATTGTGATGCCTTCATCTTTTTCTTTTAAACATTTTTTTCATGTAGGGGTGCCTGGGTGGCTCAGTGTGTTGGGTCTCTGACTTCAGCTCAGGTCATGATCTCATGGTTCGTGAGTTTGAGCCCTACATAGGGCTCTGTGCTGACAGTCAGAGCCTGGAGCCTGCTTCGGATTCTCTGTCTCCCTCTCTCTCTCTGCCCCTCCCCACTTGCACTCTGTATCTCTCAAAAGTAAACATTAAAATAAAAAAAATTTAAAAATTAATAAAATAATTTTTTTTCATATTTATTTATTTTGAGAGATAGAGCAGGGGGAGGGACAGAGCAAGAGAGGCAGAGAGAATCCCAAGCAGGCTCCACACTGTCAGCAGAGATCCTGACGTGGGGCTTGCACTCACAAACCATGAGATCATGACCTGAGCTGAAATTAAGAGTTGGATGCTGAACCACCAGAGCCACCCAGGCGCCCTGGGACTTTTTTTTTCTTTTTCAGGGTTGCTTTGGCTATTCAAGTCTTTTGTGGTTCCATACAGATTTTAGGATTGTTTGTTCTAGCTCTGTGAAAAATGCTGTTGGTATTTTGATAGGGATTGCATTAAATATGTAGGTTACTTTGGATAGTGTAGACATCTTAACAATATTTGTTCTTTCAATCCATGAGCATGGAATATCTTTTCACTTCTCTGTGTCATCTTCAATTTCTTTCATCAGTGTTTCATAGTTTTCAGAGTACAGATCTTTCACTTCTGGTTAAGCTTATTCCTAGGTATTATTTTTGGTGCAATTGTAAGTGGGATTGTTCTCTTAATTTTTCTTTTTGCTGCTCCATTATTAATGTATGGAAACAGTGCATTTCTTTTTTTTTTTTTTTTTTTTTTAATTTTTTTTTTTTTCAACGTTTTTTATTTTATTTTTGGGACAGAGAGAGACAGAGCATGAACGGGGGAGGGGCAGAGAGAGAGGGAGACACAGAATTGGAAACAGGCTCCAGGCTCCGAGCCATCAGCCCAGAGCCTGAGGCGGGGCTCGAACTCACGGACCGCGAGATCGTGACCTGGCTGAAGTCGGACGCTTAACCGACTGCGCCACCCAGGCGCCCCAACAGTGCATTTCTGTACATTGTGTTAGTAGTCTGTGACTTTACTGAATTAATTCATTTATCACCTTTAGTAGTTTTTTGGTGGAGTCTTTTGGGTTTTCTATATATAGTATCATATCATCTACAAATAGTGAAAATTTTACTTCTTCCTTATCAGTTTGGTTGCCCTTTATTTCTTTTTGTTGTATGCTGTGGCTCATACTTATGGAACTGTGTTGAATGAAAAGTAGTGAGAGTGGACATCTTTGTCTTGTTCTTGACTTTAGGGGAAAAGCTCTGTTTTTCCCAATTGAGTATGCTTTTTGCTTTTGCTTTTTGCTTTTGGGTTTTTCCTCATAAGGCCTTTATTATGTTGAGGTGTCTTCCCTCTACACCCACCATGTTGAGGGTTTTTGTCATGAATAGATGACATGAATAGATGTTATATGTTGTCAAATGCTTTTCCTACATCTATTGAAATGATTGTATGCTTTTTATTCTTTCTCTGTTATTGATATATCACATTGATTTGTACATATTGAACTACCCTTGCATCCTGAAAATAAAGCCCACTTGATTGGGCTGAATTATTATTATTTTTTAATGTATTGTTGGATATGGTTTTGCTAGTATTCTGTTTAGGATTTTTGCAGCGATGTTAATCCAAGATACAGGCCTGTAGGTTTCCTTTATTGTGGCATTCTTTGTTTGGTTTTGGTATCAGGGTAATGTTGGCCTCATAGAACTTGGAAGTTTTCCTTTCTTTTCTAGTTTTTGGAATAGTTTGAAAAGAAGAGGTATTAACTCTTCTTTAAATGTTTGGTAGAATTCATCTTTGAAGCCATCTGGTTTTGGACTTTGGTTTATTGGGAGTTATTTGATTACTGATTCAATTTCATTTTTGGTAATCAGTCTATTCAAATTTTCTATTTCTTCCTGCTTCAATTTTGGTAGTTTATATAGGTAGTTTATATAGCTTCTGGGAATTTGTTTATTTCTTCTAGGTTGTACAATTTGTTGGTATAATAATCTTTTGTATTTCCGTGGTTCAGTTTTTCTTTCTCCTCTTTTGTTTGTGATTTTATTTGAGTCCTGTCTTCCTTCCTTCCTTCCTTCCTTCCTTCCTTCCTTCCTTCCTTTCTTTCTCTCTCATTGGTCTTTTCAAAGAACCAGCTCCTAGTTTCATTGATCTATGTGTGTGTTTTGTTTTGTTTTAGTTTCTATATCATTTATTTCAATAGCTCTTATTATTTCCTTCCTTCTCCTGGTTTGGGGTTTTGTTTTTTTAGCTCCCTTAGGTGTAAGGTTAGGTTGTTTGAGATTTTCTTGGTTTTTATTTATTTTTATTTTTATTTTTAACATTTATTTATTTTTGAGACAGAGAGAGAGAGAACATGAACAGGGGAGGGTCAGAGAAAGAGATACAGAATCTGAAACAGGCTCCAGGCTCTGAGCTGTTAGCACAGAGCCCGACGCAGGACTCGAACCCACAAACTGCGAGATCATGACCTGAGCCAAAGTCAGATGCTTAACCAACTGAGCCACCCAGGCGCCCCTTCTTGGTTTTTAAACTAGGCATATATTGCTATAAACTTCCATCCTAGACTTCTTTTGCTACATTCCAGAGATTTTGGACCCGTATGTTTTCACTGTTATTTCTCTACATGTAATATTTAATTTCTTCTTTGATTTCTTGGTTGACCCATTCATTGTTTAGTAGCATGCTGTTTAACCTCCATGTATTTATGCACTTTCTGGATTTTTTTCTTGTGCTTGATTTCTAGTTTCATAGCATTTATGGTGAGAAAAGATGCATTGTATGCCTTCAGTCTTTTAAAATTTGTTGAGGCTTGTTTTGTGGCCTTTGTGTGATCTATTCTGAAGAATGTTTTTTGTGTGTTTGAAAAGAATGTGTATTATGCTGTTTAGGATGGAATGTTATGAATATATTTGTTAAATGCATCTGTTCCAGGGTGTCATTCAAAGCCATTTTTTACTTGTTGATTTTCTGTGTGGATGACCTGTCCATCGATGGAAGTGGGGTGTTAAAGTTCCATACTATTACTGCATTATTATTGATTAGTTCCTTTATGTTTGTTTTTAATTGTTTTTTGTATTTGGGTGCTTGCATGTTGGGTGCATAAAATATTTATAATTGTTATATCTTCTTGTTGCATTGTCTGCTTTATTATTATATAGTGTCCTTCCTTTGTCTCTTGTTATAGTCTTTGTTTTAAAGAGTCTAGGGGGGCCTGGGTGGCTCAGTCGGTTGAACATCTGACTCTTGGTATTGGCTCAGGTCCTGATCTTGCCATTGTGAGATCAAGTCCCGCATTGGGCTTCTTGCTGAACATGGAGCCTGCTTGGGATTCTCTCTCTCCCTCTCTCTCTGCCCCCCTGCTGTTCATGCGTGTGTGCTCACTCTTTGTCAAAATAAATATATAAATTTAAAAAAATGAACTGTATCTTGTCTGATATAAGTATTGCTACCTCAACTTTCTTTTGACATCCATTTGCCTGATAAATGTTTCTCCATCCCCTCACTTTTGTTTTGTTTTGTTTTGTTTTTAATTTTTTTAAATATTTATTTTTGAGACAGAGAGAGTGACAGAGTGTGAGCACGGGCGGTGCAGAGAGAGAGGGAGACACAGAATCCAAAGCAGGCTCCAGGTTCTGAGATGGCAGCACAGAACCCAGTGCGGGGCTCAAACTCACAGACCATGAGATCATGACCTGAGTCGAAGTCTGACGCTTAACTGACTGAGCCACCCAGGCTCCCCTCCATCTCCTCACTTTCAATCTGCATGTGTCTTTAGGTCTGAAAAGGGTCTCTTGTAGGCAGCATATAGATTGTGTCTTTTTGTTTTTTTATTCCATTCTGTTACCTTATGTCTTTTAATTGGAGTGTTTAGTCCATTTATATTCTAAGTAATTATTGATAGATATGTATTTATTGCCTATTTGTTACTTATTTTGTGGTGGTTTTTGTAGTTTTTCTCTGTTCCTTCTCTTGCCTCTCTAATGTTTTGCTGACTTTCTTTAGTGATATACTTTGATTCCTTTCTTTTTTATTTTTTGCATATCAGTGATTTTTGATCTGGGGTTATCATTTGGTTTATATATAACATCTTCTGCATATAATAGTCTATATGATGGTGATGGTCACTTAAGTTTTAGCCCATTCTTTTTCCTCTTCTCTCCACATTTTAAGTATATGGTGTCATATTTTACACCCTTTTATTTTGTGAACGCTTGACTGATTTTTACAGATACACTTGTTTACTGTTTTTGTGTTTTCTACTTTTCATACTCTTACTTGTGGTCTTTTTTTTTTTTTTTTTTTACTCAATCCCCTTTAACATTTCTTGTAGGGCTGGTTTAGTGGTCATGGACTTCTTTAACTTTTGTTTGAGAAATTCTCTCTCTCCTTCTATTCTTAATGATGGCCTTGCTGGATAGAGTATTCTTGGCTCCAGAGTTTTTTCTTTTAGCACTTTGAGCATATCCTGCTACTCCCTACTGACCTGCAAAATTTCTGCTGAAAAATCCACTGATAGCCTTTTGGGGTTTCCCTTGTTTGTAACTGTGTTCTTTTCTCTTGCTGCTTTTTAAATTCTTTCTTCTCTTCTTCCCCCCGCCCCCCTCCTCCTCCTCTTCTTCTTCTTTGATAAAGTTTATTTATTTTGAGATCGAGAGAGAGAGAGAGAGAGAACGAGCAGGAGGGGAGCAGAGAGAGAGAAGGAGAGAGAGAGGCCCAAGCAGGCTCTGCACTGTCAGTGCAACTGTGAGATCATGACCTGAGCTGAGATCAAGAGTTGGATGCTTAACTGACTGAACCACCCAGATGCCCCTCAAATTCTTTATCACTACTTTTTCTTTTTTACCATTTTATTTTATTTTATTTTTTAAATGTTTATTTTTGAAAGAGTGCAAGCAGGGGAGGGGCAGAGAGAGGGGGACAGAGGATCCAAAGCTGGCTCTGTGCTAACAGCAGTGAGTCCAATGTGAGGCTCAAACTTATACACACCATGAGATCATGACCTGGGCCAAAATAGGAAACTCAAATGACTGAGCCATCCAGGTGCCTACACAGCCCCAGCACCCTGCCTTTTTTTTTTTTTTTTTTTTTTTACCATTTTAATCACTGTATGTCTTGGTGTGGACCTTCTTGGGTTGATTTTTGTTGGGGCATCTCTGCCTCCTGGATCTGTATATATGTCTCCTTTCCCACATTACTGAAGTTTTCAGCTATTATTTCTTCAAATAAGTTTTCTGCCCACTTTCTCTTCTCCTTCTAGGATCCCTATAACGAGAATGTTATTATGCTTGATGGAGTCATTGAGTTCCCTTAAGTCTATTCTCATTTTGCATAATTTTTTTCTGTCACCTGCTCAGCTTGATTACTTTCCATTCCTCTGTCTTCCAGGTTTCTGATTCATTTCTCTACTTCCTCTAGCTGGCCATTTATTTCATCTAATGTATTTTTAATTTCATTTATTGTGTTCTTCATCTCTGATTTTTTTTTTTTATCTCTTTGTTGAGGGTCTTACTGTTGTCCTCCATTCTTTTCTCATTACTCTATGAGGTATATTATTTATATCCATTTTGCTTGCATCTCTTGGCTGTGGTCCAGAGCCACAGGACCTCTGGACTTGTGACATTTAGGAGATATTCCTCTGCCTCTTCATTTTGTTCCTCTCTGTGCCTATTTCTCTGTGTTAGGAAAGTCAGATTTTTCTGCTCTTGAAAGTAATAGCCCTATGAAGAAGAGGTTTTGTAGTGCCCTGTAGTGCATTGTGTCTTGTTTCCTAGAACCTGGTGCTTTAGGGGTGTCTCCTATTTGTGTTGTGTGTGCCTGCTGTTGTGTCCTGGCTGCTTTATCCTTCAGTGAAGTGATCTGCAGAGGATGTAAAGCTTTGCTTGTTTTAGCTGGGGTTTTGTCCCTAGCTGGGGTGGAGTGTACAGTTTTAACAGGATGCGCAGGTTGGCCTGGGAGATGAGACCTGCGACTGCTTCCTCAGGGTGGACAATTTTAACAAGATTGTGCACCACTGTGGCTGCCAGGACAGAGGGCCCGCAGAGTTTGTTGGGAGATGTGGTGCTGGCAAGGTTTGCACAGATCTTCTTGGTGGAGGGATGGGAGGTACCTATAGCACAGGGACTGAGGCAAGCATGACTGGAGAGGGCTGATTTGTTGAAGCACGGCAGGGTGGGGCTTGTAAGCAAGTTAGGTAGTGAGTGTTGGCCTGCTTGTTCCTGTTGGTGGTTGTGTGTTAATGCTGAGGGGCAGAGGTGGGAAAAGGTGCCTGACAGCTCGTTTGTTCCTGGAGGGGTCTTCCTGTGATCCCTACCCCTCGGGATACCTCTGAGATGAGTAAATAGCTCTCACTCCAGTATGCCACAGGCATTTTGCAAACTGCTGATTCTACACTGTATCTTCCCAGGCAGTTTGTATTGTTGTCTCTTTCAGGGTGGGAACTCAGTTTGTAATGCCCTTTGGGCTTTCCCAGAATTGAGCTTGCTGATTTTTAAAATTTCTGGTTTTAGGTCCCTCTGGTTGTAGGGACCTGACCAGGAGGGGCACCTGGCTGACTCATTTGGAAGAGCATCAAACTCTTGACCAAGGGGTCTTGAGTTCGAGCCCCAATTATGGGTGTACAGATTACTAAAAAAAAAAACAAAAAAAACAAAAAAATAGAACACATGAAATTTGTTTTCAAAGCTAAGTTTTATGGGGATTTGTGTTCCTGGTGTGGGCTCTTTGGTGTGATAGTCTGTTTCTCACTCCTCTTTCTGTGGGCAGCTTTCCCCCTAACCCCTAGATGTCAGCAGTCAGTTTTGCTCCCCAACATTTCTCTGTCCTTCCTATCCTATTTGATGTGGCCAAAGATCCAAAAAGCTCAGAGAACAAGGAGGACAAATGCCCCAAAAAACCCACACCTAGGCAAATCATTAGCAAATTACAGAAAATTAAAGATAAAGAAAAAATGATGCCAGAAGGGGTAAATAACATCTCACTTATGAAGGAACAAAGATAAAAATTACATTCTTCTCTACCTTTAATTATGGAGTTTGTTCTGCCAGTCTGGGTTGTTTTTTGGGTTATTTATGCTGGTGTGAGTGTTATCTAGTTATATTCATCGGATGAGGTGAGCTTAGGGTCCTCTTACTCCACCATCTTCTCAGCCTCTGTTGTGGTTTTAAATGGGCACTTTATGTGATTCCATTTTCTCTTTTTAGCACATCAGTCTTCTTTTTGTACTTTGGTAGTAGCTGCCCTAGAGTTTGCAATATACATTTATAACTAATCCAAATCCACTGGCAAAAAATACCATACCACTGCGCAGTAGTGTGAGAGCCTTATAATAACAAAATAATTCTAGTTCCTCCCTCCTATTTCTTGTATCATCAGTGTCATTCATTTCACTTATATATAATCATACGTAGGCATATATACATGCATCTCTATATAGAAATTTATATAATCAAATATGTTATTAGTTTGAACTACATCTTATTTGTTAGATTAATAATAAAAATGAAGTTATTATTTTATCTTCACTTATTTTTTTCTCAAGTGTTCTTTCTTAATGTAGATCTGCGTTTCTGACTCATTATTTTTATTTCTCTAAAGAACTTTTTTTAAACACTTCCTACAAGACCGGTCTTTTGGCAAAAATGTTTTTTAATATTTGTCTGATAAAGTATTCTTTCTTCACTTTTTTTCTTTTTAATTTTTTTTTCATGTTTTTTTATTTTTGAGACAGAGGGAGAGACAGAGCATTAGCAGGGGAGGGGCAGAGAGAGTGGAAGACACAGAATCTGAGGCAGGCTTCAGGCTCTGAGCTGGCAGCACAGAGCCTGATGTGGGGCTCGAACCCACGAACCGTGAGATCATGACCTGAGCTGAAGTCCAAGGCTCAACTGACTGAGCCACCCAGGTGCCCCGTTCTTTCTTCACTTTTTTTTTTTAAATGTTTATTTATTTTTGAGACAGAGAGAGACAGAGCATGAACCGGGGAGGGTCAGAGAGAGAGGGAGACACAGAATCCGAAGCAGGCTCCAGACTCTGAGTGGTCATCACAGAGCCCAATGCGGGGCTCCAACTCATGGACCGTGAGATCATGACCTGAGCTGAAGTTGGATGCTCAACCGACTAAGCCACCCAGGCGCCCCTCTTTCTTCACTTTTTAAGGGTAGTTTGGCAGGTTGGAGGTGTTTTTCTGTAAACACCTTAAATATTTCAGTTAAATATTTCTCTTGTATGTCTTTTTGGGAGAGAAGTTGAATGTAATGCTTATATTCCTTTATAAGTGAGATGTTATTTCCTCCCTCTGGCTTCTTTCATAATTTTTTCTTTATCTTTAATTTTCTGTAATTTGCTAGTGATATGCCTAGGTGTGGGTCTTTTGGGGGGGAATTTGTCCACCTTGGTGTTCTTTGAGCTTTTTGGATCTTTGGTTTAGTGTCTGATGTTAATTTAGGGGAAATTTTCAGTTACTGTGGTTTCACCTATTTCTTCTGTGTCTTTCCTCTCTTTCTGGTATTCTAGTTGCACATATCTTACACTTTTTGTAGTTCTACAGCCCTTGGGTATTCTGTTCCATTCAGTCTTTTTCCCTTTGGTTTTCAGTTTTCGAGGATCGTACTGATATATTCTCTTGCTCAAAGATGGTTTCCTCAGCTGTATCTAGTCTACTATTAAGGCCATCAAAGACATTCTTCATTTCTGTTACATTATTTTTTTTTTAATCTCTACCATTTCTTTTTGGTTATTTCTTAGACTTTCCATCTGTTTATATCGCTCATCTGTTCTTACATTTTGTCTCCTTTATTTGTTAGGAACCTTAGCGTCTTAATTATGGTTGTTTTATATTCTTAATTAGATAATGCTAACATCCTTGCCATGTCTGGTTCTGAGCTTGCTCTGTGTCTTCCAGTTATGTTCTTTTGCCTTTTGGTGTGGCTTGTAAGTTTTTCTTGATAGCTGAACATGATGTACTGTGTAAAAGAAACTGTTCTAACTAGACTTTTAGTAATGTTGTGGTGAGGTAT
This sequence comes from Panthera uncia, assembly GCF_023721935.1. Taxonomy (NCBI): domain Eukaryota; kingdom Metazoa; phylum Chordata; class Mammalia; order Carnivora; family Felidae; genus Panthera; species Panthera uncia. The sequence goes on along the minus strand of NW_026057582.1, from coordinate 38,858,138 downwards.
TGGGAAAAGGGAAGTGTTCTATATTTCTGTGATTAGGTCCCAGACTTTTAGTGAGCCTATGCCTTTGGACTGTGAAGTTCATAAGTGTTTCAAAGTTATTCTTTTCTCCCTACTTAGATGGACTGGATGGCTAGAATCAGCTACAGTTGGTAATTTACCCTCCCCCAGGTTAGTTAGGCTCTGATAACACCCAAGCTGGTTAGGCTTTGGTTAATTAGTTTCATCTGAGAAACCTTGTTGAGAAACCTTGTTGAGAAGGTAGGGTGCATTGGTGTATTTCAAAATGATTTCTTTCTCCACATCCCCTTTTACATTCAAATTATATTTATTTTATTTTTAATTTTTTTTAATGTTTGTTTATTTTTGAGAGAGAGAGAGAGAGTCAGAGTGTGAACCGAGGAGGGGCAGAGAGAGAGGGAGAGAGACACAGGCTGTCAGCACAGAGCCTGATATGGGGCTTGAACCCACAAACCGCGAGACCTGAATCAAAGTCAGACTCTTAACCAACTGAGCCACCCAGGCACCCCTCAAATTGTATTTCTTTGTAAATAACATTTATTGATCACATATAACCTGGTTCTCAGATACTTTGATTTTGGTCTCAGTACCTTTGATAGTCTTAAAAATTACTGAGGACTCCCCAAGAGCTTTTATTTATGAATTTTTATCTGTTAATAGTTACCATGTTGGACATTAAAATTGAGAAAATTTGAAAACATTTATTAAAAATATAAATAATATATTTTATAAAATGTATTTTCTAAAACAAAAATTTTAGAGTAGTATTGCTTTATGTTTTGTTTTATTTTATTTTATTATTTTATTTTATTTTATTTTTTATTTTATTTTATTTTATTTTTGAGAGAGAGGGAGAGAGAGAGTGCATGCAGTGGAGGGGCCAGGAAGAGAGAGAGAGAATCCCAAGTGGGCTTCATGCTCAGCCTGATGTGGGGCTTAATCCTATGACTCTGGGATCATGACCCAAGCTGAAATCGAGAGTCTGATGCTCAACTGACTGAGCCACCCAGGTGCCCCACCATTGCTTTACATTTTTGCAAATCCCTTTGTTTGGGTTAAGAGAAGACAGATTGTGATATTTGCTTCTGTAACGAATCTACATTGTCACATGTAATTTCCAATGAAGTATATGGAGATGATGTGGCTTCCATAGATACATAGTTGGAAAATGGAGGAACCTATTGATACTTTTTCAAATAATGTAAATATTCTTTGGCCTACTTAGGTAAATATATATTTAGTTCCTTTGAGTCGTTGAGAAAGTGAAGGTGATGTTTTACTTAATGTAGGACCTACATTTCTGGGTATCGTAGGACTAATTGAATCTGCCCTTAGCTTTCCCAAGGTAGATTTACAGAAATGGTCCTGATGGAGATGCATTCTTGGCTTGGTATCCTGGCAGTTTGTTTTCTTTAAATTCTCCAAGGCTCTGAATGCCCCTGGTGGCCATGTTGTGTTTCTTTACCATTCATATAATTGTTTGTTACGTCTCCCAGTGTGCAAGATTATTTCTGAAGCCCTTCATAAAGTTAGCTGGAGGATTTTTCTTTCAATTTCTAATTGACCTTCACTCTGTTTCTTCAACCATATGTTTGAAGGGGCATTGAGCCTCTGCAAAACTTGGATCTCAACATCAATACTATCATCTCCACAAACTTTTTGGCTATTCTAGTTCAAAACTGTTCATCAGTGGCAATAAGTAGAGTCCATGTATTTCAGGAAATACTAGACTCAGGATAGTACTTTTGGAATTGTCATTGGCTTGGAGCATTTGGAGTGTGATGTGTTAAGAGTGGTCAAGAGTGTAGAGTGTAATTTGTTCACCTGTTGCTTATTGGCCGAGAGCTTATGGTAGTAGTATTCAGAGTATACCTTTATTACAGTTTTGTTTCTTCTTTTCTATTTTGACCACTATATTATAAGCCTTTACGTACAAGTTGGTGTTACTCTCTTTGTATCCCTCGTAGAATGAAGGATATTGGTTTTGGGTATATTGAGTTTCAGGGAATTTTATTTTTCTAAGTAAAAAAATGTAGCTGTGGGATGTCAGATAGGAAGTGTGCAATAGGCGGTGTCTAATAGGAACTCAGAAGGTATGTTTGGGCTAAAGGTAGACACTGGGGATTGTTACTTACATCATTGTTAAGAGTAAGAGTGAAAGAGAAAATGTGGAATGTGAAGCAGACCAAGGTCAATTCTTGCTAGTTACATGATTTTAAGCCAGCTATTTGACTCCCCAGTGCTCAGTGACCTCATCTGTATAGTAAGGACAGCCATATGTACATCATAAGATGCCTAATGCATATTATCTTTGACTTCCTTCATTCTTTTCCAACCTTTTTCTAGAAAACATATACAGTGTTTTTCAACAGAGCATTTAAATTTGGCTTAGGAGTTTACTGGCAGGAGGGCAAAAAGGGAAATTAAATGTGTTCCATGATCCTTGCTGTTTGTAAGGGGGGCACAAAAACCCATTTTGGTGGGGGGAGGGGCTCGTGTTTTCTTGTCACAGCTTACTAAATTACTAGCTCTTTCCTTATCCTCTGTGTATAGCTCAATTTTTCTGGCTCAAAATGGGCTTAAATGTCCTATTTGAATTTGTGCCTTATATTATTTGCTTGTTAGTTATAAATTGCTGTGCTAAATGGTATAGCTTGTTAGTTATAAATTGCTGTGCTAAATGGTAATAGCCAACAGAAGATTGAATGGTTATTTTGAATTCTAAAACAGTGAAAAAATGGATGAACATAATTTTTCTTTTTAATTTTGAGAATAAGCTGTATTCCCCAGAGTCTGTAGGGAGAAGTTTATAATGTTTTAACATGTGCTCTCCCAGGCCATCCCTTCTATTTTTATGGATGAATTCTTTATTTGACTCCCAAAACACTTTGTTGCAATAGTTTTTTCCCTCAAGCTTTGGAATAGATAAGATTATGAATTCCCTTTTAGGTATAAGATGATACATAACAATGTAACCTTTAGGTTACAGAAAAGTTATTTACACGTTCTAGAAAAGTTAGGCAGCATATTTTGAGAGAAAAAATTCCCTTAATATCTAGCTCCTACCCTATAGAGTTCAGTACACATGGGTTTAAGGAATAATTTATTATAGGGATAAAATTTTTCTTTAACAGAAGTTATCACTTGTTTATCTTTCAAGACCATAGACTTCTGTTTGGAGTTGTTTCAGGAAGTCAGTGAGCTAAAGAAGAATGGAAAGTCCTGATAAAACTAGATTACTTCCAAGAAAGCCTTAAATACAAAATTTGTGATTATTTACCTTTTTCTAAGTCAGTTAATTCTATTTAAAAGAAAAAAAATTTAAAAAAAAATTTTTTTTAACATTTATTTATTTTTGAGACAGAGAGAGCATGAACAGGGGAGGGTCAGAGAAAGAGGGAGACACAGCATCTGAAACAGGCTCCAGGCCCCGAGCTGTCAGCACAGAGCCCGATGCGGGGCTCGAACCCACAGACTGCGAGATCATGACCTGAGCCGAAGTCGGATGCTTAACCGACTGAGCCACCCAGGCGCCCCCCCCCCCCAAAATTTTTTTTTTATTTGAGAGAGAGAGAGAGAGAGCGAGTGAGCATGCGAGTGGGGGAGAGGGACAGAAGGAGAGAGAGATAGAATCCCAGGCAGGTTCCATGTAGAGCCTGATGTGGGGCTTGATCCCATGACTCTGGGATCATGACCTGAGCTGAAATCAAGAGTTGGTCGTTCAACCAGCTGAGCCACCCATGTGTCCCTTAGTTAATCTATTTTAATAATTACTGAAATTCTACATGGAATATAATTCCTCTTGAAAAATTAAAGGAAATAAGTCAGATAAAAAATCTTGACAAAGGAATATAAGCAGCTAACTATTGATATAAGAAAATAAAATCTAAAAATAAGTTGTTTAGGGGCACCTGGGTAGCTTAGTCAGTTGAGCATATGACTTCAGCTCAGGTCATGATCTCGATGTTTTTGAGTTCCAGCCCAGCATTGGGCTGTCTACTGTCGGCACAAAGCCTGGTTCTGATCCTCTGTCTCCCTCTCTCTCTGCCCCACCCCCCCCACTCACTCTCTCTCTCAAAAATAAATAAACATTAAAAACAAATAAATAAATAAATAAGTTGTTTAGAGAGAAAAGAAGGTGGGCACCATTCTGGTTTTCAAAAACAAGAGAAAATCATAACGCTATCTTTGGGAATGGGTAATGACTGGGGATTTGGGCTTTTCCAGCAAATTTTCCTGTGCTCTGAAAAATAGGAAATTTTGTATGAAAAACTTTCTTGCACTCTTGGAGGCCAAAGCTTGATTATATACTGCTGCTTTGGTTGTTCTGTTGCCAGATGAAGTGAACTAGCAATTACCAACTTTTTCTTCTGTTTTTTTTTTCTTTTTTAATATATATGACTGGTTTCATATAAAAACTTTGTAAATATGTATTTTATAAGTATAGAAAAAAATTGGTCACATAAACTATACACCTAAAGTAGTTATGTTATCTGTGGGAAGTGTGATATAGAACAGAATGAGGTAGAGTTTTCAGTTTTTTTCTCTGTATGCTTCTATCTTTGAGCTTTAAAAAGAGAGTTATTTGTGTTTTCAGCAGTTAAAATTGGGAGGGGAAGACTTATAGGAAAATAAATTATTTTAAAAATTCTTAAATACTGTAGAAATCCTTATGATTTAAGGCAGATTTTTAATTTTTTTTTTTAAGTGAGAGTATGCGTGAGCAGGGGAGGGGCAGAGGGAGAGGGAGAAAGAGAATCTCAGGCAGACTCCTCACCCGTCACCTCACCCTTCACCTCACCCAACCAAGATCATGACTTGACGTGAAACCAAGAGTTAGACACTTAACCAGCTGAGCCACCAGGCACCCTTTAAGGTGTATTTTTTAAAAAATAGAGATGGAAAATTGATCATGAAACAAATAATGTAACTAATATGCAGTATGACTTTTAGAAATATTAAAGTTTTCTGTATTGCCTTGTTAAGTGAATTATCAACTGAATCTACTCTACAAGACCTTGAAATATAGAATATTATTTGTGTGTTGATAGTTTTGAGTGTTTTAGATGGCTCCTTGCTTATCAATATCTTTAGTCAATATATTTTTAAAGTGTGCTCATTTTCATCTTATGCAGTTGGATTTAATTTTCTTTAACCACAAACATTAGGGGAAATGCACCACTCCCAATCTTCTGAATCCCAAAGTGAATTTTCTGGGGATTTGTTGATCTAGATAATGACAGTTGTGATCTTTGTTCTTTCAGGATTTTTTTTTTCCTCTAATATTTGATGGCACCGTTACGATAGAAGAAATACACAGTCAATGCTAGTATTTTACTAGTAACCAACCTTAAAAATTCTTACTACCCTGTGTAATTCTTCTCATTTAGCTTTCTCTACAAGTCAGCCACATACCTGGAAGAAATAAACATTTACCTTTTTCACTAGAATTTCTGATTTCCCCTCTTATATTCATTTTTTTAATTATGTGTAGTTTATTGAGTACTTAGTATTTGTCAGGCACTGGGGATAGAGAACAATAGTCCAGATTCCTGCTGTCATGAAATGTATATTATATCCTAGTAGGGGTTACAGAAAATCAACACATAAATAATTTCAGATAATGCTAAGAAAGGAGTGATTAGGGCTGGTGTCGTCCTAACCTATGTGGAGTTTGGCAACATTACAACTAGAGAAATGAATATCCAAATGTTTAAATATTTATAAGTTAAGGATCAAGCTACACATCCATGCTGCCCACTTCTCAAGGGCTGGCATCCTCAAGACCCAGAGGCTAAAGAAACTGTTGCTCTCTTCTCCTAGCCAGCCTTTCTACTTGCTAGTCTGATTAGTAGCATGGATGACTTGGGGCAGAGCAGGGATGGTTGAGTGGTGCCTGGACCCATCAAAAACAGTATGTGAACTGATCCTGTCAACTCCCTAGTAATCCAGTACAGAGAGGTTAACCTCTTTAAGTCCTTGTTTTTGTAACTCAAGACTTTCAGGAAATTCTCAGCTCTTCCCCAGATTGCACTACCCGAGAAGAGAGCAGGGAATGCAGGTATCTGGGACACGTGGCTTAACTAGGCAGTCCTTCTTGGTGGATTTGGGGCAGCCAACCTTAACTGATTAAAGTTTTTAGGAGGAAACATTCCTTCTGTGATTTCTCAGGGCAGAAGTTGTGTTTTTTCCTTTCTCCGTGCATACTGTGGCACAGTCACCTTATCCTTTGGCCTGGGGCAGGGCCGGGGTGGGGGAGACCTCTTTCAGCTAGCACCTCTCCCTTGTAATTCCCACTTGCTCACTTGCTTCCTGAACTTTCAAAAAAACCTTCCTTACAAGGCTAAAGGAAAAAAAAGTCTTTGTTTTAGTGATTGTGGTATGCAGAGCCTAGGCTTCTGACCTAGGCTTTTCTTGCCTAGGTCTAGGAGTGGCACTGGAATGGAGGTGACCACAGACCGCTCTTTTACACCCCTTTTTGACTTTTTCCTATCTGCTACCTCTGAATCTGCCTAGCCCCCAACTCCATTTTTTAAAATGTTTTTGTTTTTTTTTTACATTTTATTTATTTTTAAGAGAGTGAGCATGAGAGCGTGAGAGCAAGCACAAGTGGGGGAGGGGCAGAGAGAGAGGGAGACACAAAATCCAAAGCAGGCTCCAGGCTCCGAGCTGTCAGCACAGAGCCCAACGCCGGGCTCGAACTCACAAACCTTGAGATCATGACCTGAGCTGAAGTCGGACGCTTAACCGACTGAGCCACCTAGGCGCCCCTCAACTCCATTTGTTTTAATTTGTAAATTTGTTTAATGTATAAAGTGAAACTGATACCCTTTAGGATACCTATGTCAGAAAAGTAAGCTCTAAATGAAAATAAATATTTTCTAAAAGATTTTTTTGTGAGAGCTTTAAGTAGCAATGATTAATTTTCCTATCTCTGACTAACCCCCCCCCCCCCCCTGCCGCCCCTCCATCCCCCAGGGGGAAAAAACACACTCAACCAAAAAACCACCAGAGCAAACAACAAAAAACAAACTATATAATATTGTTGTGGATTTGAGTACTGACTTAAAGGTTATCTTGTATTTTCTCTTTCAGGTGTGAAAGTTGTGTGGATTTACTATTTATGAGAGGAGCTGGAAACTGTCCTGAATGTGGCACTCCACTTAGAAAGAGCAACTTTAGGGTACAACTCTTTGAAGATCCTACTGTGGACAAGGAGGTTGAGATTCGGAAAAAAGTGCTAAAAATGTAAATATTATTGTTTGGATATACAAAGAGGACTTTAACAATTATTTCAGTAATTGATATAATTATTTATTGATGGAAATATGGACAGTTTGGCAAGTGAATAAGTATAAGTTCATCTATGCATTTGTTCAACAGAAATTGATTAAATTCTTAGAGAACTCAGTAATATTTATCTAGCCTTTATTAGAGAAGTGTAGATCCTCTGGATTGATGGCTTACAGTTTATATATTTACTATATATTTTTTAATTTAGTTAACATATATTGAGTACCTACTGTGTGCAAGCACTGTGTTATGCATTTTAGGTACTAGATGGAAATGAGTGAAATAGCTATGAACCTTGCCCTCATAAGGCTTACAGTATAGTAGTATAGGATAGCATGGAGGTAGATAATAAGACAGGCAAACTAAACAACTATGTGACTATGAATTGAGAAAAATACTATGAAGTTAGTGACAGTATTGGTGTAGGTCACTGATATCATGTTTAAATTGAGATTTGAAGGGGGCGCCTGGGTGGCCCAGTTGGTTGAGCGTCTGACTTTGGCTCAGGTCATGATCTCACAGCTCTGTGAGTTCAAGCCTCACATCGGGCTCTGTGCTGGCGGCTTGGAGCCTGGAGCCTGCTTTGGATTCTGTGTCTCCCTCTCTCTCTGCCTCTAACCCACTTGCATTCTGTCTCTCTCAAATAAGCATTAAAAAAAAATTAAAAATAAATAAATAAATAGAGATTTGAAGGCTGTTATATAATGTGTTGTAATTTGTTTTAATATCTATCTTTATGTATGGACATACGTATTTATTTTTAATATTTTTTTCATTTATAATTTAGTTTTTACTCTTTGTGAATAGTTTTGGGTTTTATTTTATCTGTCCTTTTATTAAAAGTCACCTGATTATTTTTGAAGTTTAAAGAATATATAAATATAATATATTTAATTTATCTACATATAATATTTAAATACATATTTAAATATCATATTTAAACATATTTACTTAAATATATTTAAATATATGTATTTAAATAAATATATTTATAATATATTATATTTAATATATTTAATATATATGTTTAATATATATATGATATTTTTGGTGGTGTATGTTAAAACCTAGGTCACCAGTGTTTTAGCAGCATCTTTCTAGGTATTTAATCTGTGTTACTTCCTTAATGCCCCCATTATTTGTATTTGTATTTGCATTACCTCTGAGAGATAGTCTCTTTTAGATTCTTATTTTTTATTGATCCCTTATAGTTTTTCTAATTCTTTACAGGTACATTACAATATTTACAGAATTTTATGATCTAGTATTCTTTAGACTATAGTTGTCATGAAAAATAGGAAGGTGTCTTTTGAATTAATCTTTAGCTTTCTGAAAGTTAGCAAATCAATTTATAACAAGTAAATAAGGTTCCTAATTTCTTTTTCTTTATTTTCCATAAGTTTTAGAGGGATTTAACATATTTTATCTTTCTCTTTTGATTCTATTCTGTCTTTGTAGTCATAAGAATTTAAGAATGACGTTTTTGGTCTAATTACAAACACGGTGTCAAGAAAACAGTGTTTTATTTAGTAAGCAATCCTTTTCTATGTATCATGAATAAAATAGGTAAGAAGAAACAAACTGATTAGATAATATTGAAAACAAGAGATATGTAATGTGTTGATTTTTTTTTTTTTTCTTAAAGATACAATAAAAGAGAAGAAGACTTTCCTAGTCTAAGAGAATATAATGATTTTCTGGAAGAAGTGGAAGAAATTGGTATGTTTTTGTTTTTTTTTTTTTTACTTTCTGTAATTTATTAATTTTTTCTAATTTACATCCAAGTTAGTACATGGTGCAACAGTGATTTCAGGAGTAGATTCCTTAAGCCCCTTACCCATTTACCTCATTCCCCCCCAACTCTGTTTGTTCTCTATATTTCAGAGTCTTTTATATTTTGTCCCTCTCTCTGTTTTTATATTACTTTTGCTTCCCTTCCCTAATGTTCATCTGTTTTGTAACTTAAAGTCCTCCTATGAGTGAAGTCATATGAATTTTTCTTTCTCTGACTAATTTCGCTTAGCATAATACCCTCTAGTTCTATCCACATAGTTGCAAATGGCAAGTTTCATTCTTTTTGATTACTGAGTAATACTCCATTGTATATATATATGCCACATCTACTTTATCCATTCATCCATCGATGGACGTTTGGGCTCTTTCCGTGCTTTGGCTATTGTTGATAGTGCTGCTGTAAACATTGGGGTGCATGTGCCCCTTTGAAATAGCACACCTGTATCTGTTAGATAAATACCTAGTAGTGCAATTGCTAGGTCGTAGGGTAGATCTATTTTTCATTTTTTGAGGAACCTCCATACTGTTTTCCAGAGTGGCTGCACCAGTTTGCATTCCCACCAGCAGTGCATAAGAGATCCTCTTTTCCGCACCCTTGCCAACATCTTTTGTTGCCTGAGTTGTTAATGTTAGTCATTCTGGCAGGTGTGAGGTGGTATCTCATTGTGGTTTTGATTTGTATTTCCCTGATGATGAGTGACGTTGAGCGTTTTTTCATGTGTCGGTTGGCCATTTGGATGTCTTCTTTGGAGAAGTGTCTATTCATGTCTTTTGCCCATTTCTTCACTGGATTATTTGTTTTTTGGGTGTTGAGTTTTATAAGTTCTTTATAGATTTTGGGTCCTAACCCTTTATCTGATATGTCGTTTGCAAATGTCTTCTCCCATTCTGTCTGTTGTCTTTTAGTTTTGCTGATTGTTGCCTTTGCTGTGCAGAAGCTTTTTATTTTGATGAGGTCCCAATAGTTCATTTTGGCTTTTGTTTCCCTTGCCTCCGGAGCCATGTTGAGTAAGAAGTTGCTGCGGCTGAGGTCAAAGAGGTTTTTATCTGCTTTCTCCTCAAGCATTTTGATGGCTTCCTGTCACATTGAGGTCTTTCATTCATTTTGAGTTTATTTTTGTGTATGGTGTAAGAAAGTTGTCCAGGTTCATTTTTTGGCATGTCGCTGTCAAGTTTTCCCAGCACCACTTGCTGAAGAGACTGCCTTTATTCCATTGGATAGTCTTTTCCTGCTTTTTCAAAGATTGGTTGGCCATATGTTTGTGAGTCCATTTCTGGGTTCTCTATTCTGTTCCACTGATCTGAGTGTCTGTTTTTGTGCCAGTACCATACTGTCTTGATGATTACAGCTTTGTAATACATCTTGAAGTCTGAGGAAATTGGTATGTTTTTGATGCTTGTACTTTTGGTTGCTACCCTGTGTACTTTTATCTTTTATATGCCTAAGACAACATCTCACAGAAAAATCTCTAACAAGTTTTGTTGTGATAGCTGACATTTTTTACCTATTTACTTTCAGTTGTACTTGAATCATGTTTGTTAAATAGAAGGCATGCTTAAGTAAAGGACATACTTAAGTAATAAACATTTTGTTTTAGGAAAAGTCGTATCACTTTGTATCTGGGGAAAAAAGACTGTATCTCTGTATATCTGTATGTTGATGGGGCATTAGAGTCAACACAAGTAACGAATATACAGATTTTTAAAAAATAGTATTTCTAGTAACTGTGTCTATGGTGACTAAAGCCATATGTTGTTTATCATTTATGTCTCTGTGCATACAGTATTTTGAAAATAGTCGGAAGCAGTTGACTGTTGAAGTGGCATTCTGTTTTTCATGTTATGCTTGAATCAGAGGATAGAGTAATCTTGGGGCCTTTTCTTTTGTGATTAGTCAAAAGGATGCTTTCATCAAAAGAAAGGATTATTTTTTCTTTCTTAAATAAGATTTCATAGATGTTAAAGAGCCTGGAAGTTGTTATACTTCAATTAAAAAAAAGTTATGTGTTTTTTTTAAAGCTGCCATAATTATTATTACTCAATATAGTTTTGGAAATATTACCAAAATTACAGACTGTGAAGATAAGAATGAGACGTAGGGAATTAAATCATCTTTTTTATTCTTCTCTTCTCACTATACTTCTGTTATTTCATATTTAAAATATAAATATAACAAACTGATCATTCTTTAGAAGGTTTATATATGGGGAAAATTTTTAGAAAACTTAAACTCTTGAGTAATGTAGTATTCTAATGCCTTTAATTTCTTTATTAACTAAGAAAAACCCAGAGAATCTTTTTATTTCAACTGTAATTAAAACTTTTCTAAAATATCTAAGTTCCCTTGTTAGGTCATAGCAAATAGCATGTACAGAATATAACTTAAGCTTTTTCTTGGATCTTTTAATGCCTTGGAGCCATTGCTTTTTTTATTTAATTGTATTCATTGCACTTTGTGTATAATGTTAGCAATCATCAGTGGCTTGGATTTTAGTTGAAAAGGGGGTGGAATTGGAAGTGCCAAGGCAAAGTAGAAAAGTTAGGATATATATGGAGAAGATACACCCCCCAAATCTGCAAGAACTGGGAAAATGTAAAAATCTGGCTGTATGTAGATATTAAGTACAGGACAGGAAGTTGGGTAGTAAGCAGGAAGAAATCCAGCTCATGTTTATTCTGAAGGCAATGTCATTAGTCAACAGTCTGGTCAGGCAATAAAGAGAAAGGAGATTATAAATGTCACAGAGCTAGTTGAATACATGGTCACAAGTCCAAGCAGGCAGGTAAGATAATCTAAAGAAACTGATGGACAAAGAAGGTGGGGAAAGCGGGCAGGGATCTTGATTCTAGAATAAGGTTCTGATTGAGCCATTATTTCATACGTACACACACCCACACACACACACACACACCCACACACACACATTTAAGCTTATTTATTTTGAGAGAGAGAGAGAGAGTGCGCGCGGGCACGCACACACGAGGGAGGGGCAGAGAGAGAGGAAGACAGAGAATCCCTGTGCTGACACCCAGGCGCCCAAGATATTTTTTTTTTTATGAGATGAATTACTTTGAATATATAAATAACCTGGGACCCATAGGTAAAACCATGTTTATGTCTAGAAGTGGGAGCTAGGATTGACAAGTAAGAACCAAGTCTGGATATTATGGCTTATAGGATATGTAGTCCTTTCCTTACCAGATAGGAAAACTGTGGCTCGGAGCATTTAATTTGAAAGTGATTCTGCTATCATGTGTATTCATGAAAGACTATCTTCAGTTGCAGTATGTTGAAACTTTCTTGATCCGTTGGGGTGACTGACATTTCCCAGTCCTCCCATAAAAAGTACTGATTGATGTCCAAAGCATAATGAAGATGACCCTTGTTCATTAGAAGATGTCGTCACGTACACTTTTGTACTTCTCTCACCAGTTCACTTATATACTGAGAGTTGTTTGCATTGGTAACCAAGTCTTCTTATATTAAACTTATAATTATGTAATTTAATTAAGTAGTTCATGTGTTAGGAAAAAAATTGCAAATCTCCTGAAGCATTCTGCTTCTCAAGTTCTTTTTCCACTTTAAAAAATGGAAACTGAACAGTGTAGGTGACAGGTGTGGTTTATACAGGAAAGAAGCAGGGGTGCCTGGGTGGCTCAGTCTGTTAAGCATCTGACTCCTGGTTTTGGCTTAGGTCATGATCTCACTGCTTCGTGGGTTCGAGCCCCATATTGGGCTCTGTGCTGGCAGCATGGAGCCTGCTTGGGATTCTCTCTCTCTCTCTCTCTCTCTCTCTCTCTCTCTCTCTTTCTCTCTTTCTCTCTTTCTCTCTTTCTCTTTCTGCCTCTACCCACTAGCACAGTCTCTTTTTCTCTCAAAATAAATAAATAAACTTAAAAAAAGAGAAAGGACAATTAAAGAAATTAAAGGCTAGACATTGGTTGTATGTCATTAAGTTAGAGAATGACTACCCTTACTTTATATGTTTTAAGTTAAAGTATTTAAGGAGTGTGTATGTGTGTTTCCCTCCCTTAACAGACTTTTGTAAATCATCAGCTACTAATCTTGATCATGTTGGATAAAGAGCAGTTCTAATTATATTTAATGATATTGATGAAGTTTGGGGCCTAGCGTCATGGACTTAGTTTATTTTCTGAGCTGTAGCTCAGTTTAACAAATATTAATTGTTCTATTGAACTACTTTACTTGATGAACATATATGATCTTTGCCTTCTGTAAGTTCAGACTCTAAAGGGGAAATAATTATTTAAACTAATATTTATAATTTAATGGAAAAGTAGTACAGGCATTTATTTGTAAAGTGTTATGGGAATACAGATAACAGAACAATTAATTCATCATTGGGAAATAGAGGTATAGTTTGATCAGAGAAGAGGTCATATTTGAATTTGACCTTAAAAAATGGAATAGGAGTTTATCAGTGGAAAGAGGATGGAAAAACATATGTAGCAAAAGACAGAGTTACAGAGGTACAAGGGTATTGAGCATGTTGGAGAATGGACAAGTAATGTTATAGGTAGGTAGAACATGGGGAATGACCAGAAATGAGGCTTGAGAAACAGAGTAGACCTGGGTTAATGAGGGCTTTGCAAGCTAGACTGTCAGGGTAAGATTTTATTCTCTGGCTAGTAATGAGCCAGCAAGGATAGTGTGGTAGTGATGTGTAATATTGACAGGAGATCCTTGAGGCTGAGAAACGATTTCTCAGGGGCCATTATAGCAATTTGGATGAGAAATAATGAGAGCTTGGAGCAGGTAGTTAGGGAGGGATAGATAAAGGGGATGTTTTAGAGACAGAATATTCAAGGACTAATTTGATACAGGAAGTAAGTAGGAAGAGCAGGCAAAGATGAATTAAAATTCATGACCTTGAGCAGTTGTATGGTATTAATCTAGAAAGTAAAAACTGAAGAACAGGCAATATTTTTTATTGTTTTGTTGGGTGGAGAGTGAAGCAATGAAGGAAAGACTAGTTTTAGCTCTTCTAAGTTTTGTTAGGGTGTGTCTCCACCGCTTTGTTGTGTGTTATTGTTTTAATTGTTGTGGTATAAATCACACTTCCTTTTAAAATCATGTTTCAGCAGCTATCTACTTTGTGTTTTTTTCATGCTTTCAAAGATGATCAGTTTGATGTCTGTGGTACCTGTATTGGCTATGTCTGTATTAATCAAAAGTATAAAATGTTGATTTTATGGACACCTGCTAAGTGCCAGACTTCTGCTGTACTCCCATTATCGTGTATAATTTTCACAGCTGTGAGACAGGCATTTTTATCCCTGCTTAGCATATGGAGAAGAGGTAAAGGGAGTTAAGTATTGTGCCGAGGATCTCATTGCTAGTAAATACTGGAGCCAAATTTTGAACATAGGTTTTTCTGACTCTCAGAGCCCATCAAAGTGCTTGCTACTCTCAGAGGAGTTACTAGTCTGAATGCAGAATATGGGGTGCTAATTGGTGAAATAGCAGGAGTGGATAAAAAGTAGATTGGGTTCATATTTTGAAGGCCCTTAAAGAAGATTGAACTCAGTATTAAAGGTAGAAGGGTGCTATTGAAGATGCTTTGGCTTAGAGTGAGAGGAACAGAGTTGGGAGGGAGGCTAAGGAGTACGTGTTTGAGGATTTATAAGTTAGGGATTGGCCATTTTGTTAAATAAATTTCATTATGAATCCTTTGAACATCACAAATATAAAAATTTTAAAATACTATGATTTTGAATAATGGCATAAAAATTACAATAGAAAGGGCACACATGAAGATGAACTTTCTTATGGCATTAACAATAGGCTCTTTTCTGTGGTTATGACAATCTAAACATAAAAATTCTTGTTCCTTTTGCCCTCAGGGATTATCTCAAAGGTTTGCTCTTAGTTTCATAATAAATAGATTATTCTTTTGGTTCAGGGTATGCTTATTTTGAAAGGGTGAGAAAGTCCTAAGGGCTTTAATTATAAATTCTGGATGTCAAAAAGACTTCAAAATTGTACTTAAATAACATTAAATCTTTCAGAAAATACAATAGGTTTTTTGTTGCCTTCTAATACTTGACTAAAGGCAGGTCAACATCTGAGCTAAACCAGTAACCAGATAAAGGGCCAAATGATTGTTATAGAAAATTATCTTCTATTCTTTTTTTCTCAAGGCCATTATACCAACCTGATTCAGTATGACATGAATGAGACTTGCTTCATCTGAAAAGTTTTAAAAATAGTACTTTACTTTCTTTTTAAACTCTTATTTTTTCTTTTTAAAGGAAGCAATTTGTATTATTTATGATTATGATTTGTATCTATTATACTGGTATTACCTTAGTTTCCTAAATTAAAAAATGAAATACAGAAATAGATTATTTTAGTTTTATTGGAATTCATCATGAGGTTTCTAATCACAAAAAATCATATACAGATAAATTTCATTTATAATTCAATTTTACCTGTTTCTGGGTTCCATTAAATAGAAAGTTTAAATCAGTAGTATACTGTCTAGCTTGCTGATAAACTTTTTGTTTTCTTAAACTGCTCTAAATATTCTGTTAGAGTTCAACATAGATACCAATTTAAATACTTTTACTTCTCAGTAGATTTATAGCCATAAGAAACCAAGATAATTTTTTCCTGTACTTTTATATCCACTTGCTTTACCATTCTGTAGAATTCAATTCTGTAATTTATAAAGGTCATCTTAATTAAATCCGTAATTATAAAGATAATTATAAACATTAGCATTGGTTTATTTTATGTATTTTTTTTCCCTCTTTTGGTAATTAAGTGTTTCTTGAGCTCTTACCAGATGGGAAGTTCCCCCTCCCCCCTTTTTTAATAGATTTTATTTTTTAGAGTAGTTTTAGAGTCATAGCCAGCAGCAAGTAAAGAATTCCTATATAGCCCCTGTCCCGCACATGCACGGACTTCCCTGCTATCAACATCTCCAACCAGAGTGGTAAATTTGTTATAATTGATGAACCTACATTGACATATCATTATTGCCCAAAGACCATAGTTTACATGAGAGTTTACTCTTGATTTTGTACATTTTATGGGTTTGGACAAATATATAATGACATGTATCCACCATTATGGTATTGTACAGAATAGTTTCACAGCCCTAAAATTCCTCTGTGCTCTGCCTAGTTTTCCCTTTTTCCTCCCTTAACTTCTGGCAACCATTGATCTGTTTCTGTCTTTGTAGACTTACCTTTTTAGACTGTCATGTAGTTAGAATCATATTCTATGTAGCTTTCTCAAATTGGCTTCTTTCAGTTAGTAATAAGCATTTAAGGTTCCTCCATGTCTTTTCAGGATTTCATAGCTCATTTCTTTTTAGTGCTGAGCAATATGGTCTGGATATACCACAGTTTATCCACTAACCTATTGAAAGACATCTTGGTTGCTTCCATGCTTTGGCAATTACAAATAAAGCTGCTATAAATATCTGTGTACAGGTTTTTGTGTGGACAGTTTGCAGTTCCTTTGGATAAATACCAAGGAGTATGATTGTTAGATAAAATGATAAGAAACAAACTGTCTCCCAAAGTGTTGTGTCATTTTGCATTCCTGCTGCAATGAATGAGAGTTCCTCACATCCATGTCAGCATTTTGGTGTTGTCAGTGTATTGGATTTTTGCCATTTTAAGGGGTATGCAATGGATGTTTTTTATTGAAGCACTGGGACTGATAAAGATGAATCAGACCTAGAATCTGCCCTCAAGGAACACTTTATTAGGTCAAATAGATATGTACATTTAAAATAACTTGGGGCACCTGGGTGGCTCAGTTGGTTAAGTGTCCGACTTCGACCCAGGTCATGATCTCACAGTTTGTGTGGGTTCGAGCCCTGCGTCAGTCTCTGTGCTGACAGCTTGGAGCCTGGAGTCTGCTTTGGATTCTGTGTCTCTCTCTCTCTCTCTCTCTCTGCCCCTCCCTCACTGGCTCTCTGTCTCTGAAAATTAAATAAATGTTAAAAAAAATTTTTTATAGGGTAGAAAGTGGGTAAGTGCTACCAGCATGATATTAGGCAATGTATTGTGGGCATTCAGGGATAGAGAGATTGTACCTGCAAAGTGAGTTATGAAGAAGAGCTGGTGATTAAGCTGGGTATAGAAGGGTAGGCCAGATAAGGATATCCACAATTGTTCTTCGTTGAGGTTGGTACTAAAATATGGATCCTCTGGGAGAAGCAGTATGATAACAGGTTTGGAGGTAGAAAATTACGGGGCCTGTACAGGTGTACAGAAGAAGAGCTGAATTGTGCTACCAGTGGTTTTCAGGCATTGAGAGAAGCAATATACCTAGCATTGTAGATAAAAGTTTAAGCTTTAGAATCAGATAGCCTAAGTTATAATCCTGGTTACAACATTTACTTCCTGTATAACTTGGATGTAGTTATTTAATGTCTTTAAACCTTATCCATAAAGTGTGAATAATAGTAATACCTATCTCAGAAGGTTTTTGGGAGGTTTAAGTGATGTAATTAGGCCGAACCTGGACATAGTGCTTGTCATATGTATATTGTAGATACTTGATACACACACATTATAGGTTGTATTCTTCAAGCAAAATTTTGAGGAGATCATTTTAAGCAAACAAATGAAGCAAAGCCTCTCTGGTTGGAATTGTGCAATCTTTCCATTGTTTCTTGAAGAGGCTATGAGGAATCTGCAGAACTCCCAGAGCAGAAAGGAAAAAGCAATGTAAGAGATAAGGTTGGATTTTTCTTTTCTCAAGGCATTGTGGATGCAGAAGCAATGAGTGAACTGAGTGACTCATGACTGAATGACATAATCAGAACTTTGTAGGGTTAATTGGTAGCTGATTCCATTAAAAGGAAGAATAGTTAATGGGACTCCTGGGTGGCTCAGTTGGTTAGGCGTCTGACTTCAGCTCAGGTCATGATCTCACAGTTTGTGGGTTTGAGCCCCACGTCGGGCTCTGTGCTGACAGCTCAGAGCCTGGAGCCTGTTTCGGATTCTGTGTCTCCTTCTCTCTCTGTCCCTCCCCCACTCATGCTCAGTCTGTCTCAAAAATGAATAAACATTAAAAAAAAATTTTAAAAAAAGGAAGAATAGTTTATTCTTTTATTAATTTTTTTAATGTTTATTTTTGAGAGAAAGAGAAAGAGAGACAGAGTGCAAGCAGAAGAGGGGCAGAGAGAGAGGGAGACACAGAATCTGAAGCAGGCTCCAGGCTCTGAGCTGTCAGTGTAGAGCCTGACATGGGCCTCGAACCCATGAACTGTGAGATCATGATCTGAGCTGAAGTCGGACACTTCACCAACTGAGCTACCCAGGTGCCCCACGATAGTTTATTCTTTTAATAAACACTTGCTCAACAACTAGAACAGTACTAAATATTGTTGAATGCATGAAGCAAGGATACTTTTAGTTTTTCCCTGTTGTCATTTGATGATATTGTGTCTTGTATTATTCAGTTCATGTGTTTAGGGGTGATCTCCCCAGTGAGAGATCTTTAGTTTCAGTTAAGCGTCTGACTCTTGATTTTGGCTCAGGTCACGATCTCAGCGATTGGTGAGATCTAGCCCTGCAGCAGGCTCCAGGCTGACTGCATGGAGCTTGCTTGGGATTCTCTCTCCCCCTCTCCTTCTACCCCTCCCCAACGTGTGAATGCACACGTTAAATAAACTTTAAAAAAAAAAGAAAGCCTTTGAAAGTGTTTGATTGATTTATTTATTTATTTAGTAAAGGGGGGAAAGGCAGAGGGGATGAGAGCACTTTTGGATGGTAGAACTGGAAGGGGATTTGAGGTATGCTTCAGAAATATTAGTCTGACAGCACTGTATATTATGGATTGGTTAGAGTGTAGGGTCAGATGCGAAGATTCTGGAAATAGAAAATGAAGGCAGAGATTATTATACGTTATCCAGGGAGAAATATTATATGGTTTGGTATATTGTCAGGGCACTTTGAGAATAAGGGCAGTTTTAAAGAGATTTTGGTGGTAACTGTAGGATTTGGGAACTGGTGTTTGTGGAATGCAAAGGAGAGTGGGTCAGATGAATCAGGTGTTAAGTCTTGGTGTCATTAATGTCATTAATCTATTAATTGGTTTTCTGAAATGCACTTTGAGATGGTGTCAGCTTTTGCTGGCATTTATTTGGTTGAAACTATGGGAAGTGATGAGATTGCCTCAAGAATAGGGAGGGAGGAAAGAAGGCAAAAGCTAGAATTATATAGATTAGTTAGAGGCCAAGAAGAGCCAGAGATGGAAACAGGAAAGAGTAGTTGGAATAGTAGGAGAGAGATCAGGAGAATGTATTTAAGTTAGTCAAGAGAAGGAAGTGCCTAAGGAAGCGTAAGTGATGAACACTGTTGAGTGGCATAGATATTGAGGATGGTAGATTACTGGATTTGGTGGCTTAATAGATGACCTGTTAAATACAAGGAGTAAAATGTGAGCAATTGGCAAAGGTAGTGGAATCATACTGTATTAACTAATGGATCTCAGTTGACTTTCTAAGGGCACTTGGTAGTTTTGAGCCTTCTCCTCTGTTGTGTGTTGGGGTCAGAATGTGATTTATGGGGAATGCCTTACATTGTATCCTAGCCAGATTTCCTGGTTTACCACCATTATTATTTTCTTTTCTACTTTGTGGTAAAAAAAGGCTGGAGAAGTAGCTAGGGGCTATTGTTTCTCATTTTCTCTAATTTCTCCCAGAGTTTTAAGATTGCATATCATAGAATTGATGTTTGCTTTTGTTTTTTCTACATACCTAAATTAGTCTGGGATATTAACAATGATTATGATAATTTGATGTTCTGAAATAAGGTGGCCTTTGAGGAGATAAAAATGAAATTATTGATCAAATTGGTTTTTAGGGTATGTTTGATGCCTTGTTCAACAAAATAGGTAATGCTATGTTGGGCTCCCAATATTACTTTTCAACTCTTACAGGCCTCTATAATCCAAAAGTCTAGGTACTATTTGACTTTCTCTGTCTGACTTACTTCACTTAGTGTAGTACCCTCCAGGTCCATACCTGTTGTCACAAATGCCAAGACCTCATTTTTTTTTAAATGGCTAATATTCCATTGTATATGTACATATCCCACACCTTCTCTTTCTGTTCATCTATTGACGGACATGTGAATTGCTTCCGTATCA
This sequence comes from Panthera uncia, assembly GCF_023721935.1. NCBI lineage: Eukaryota > Metazoa > Chordata > Mammalia > Carnivora > Felidae > Panthera > Panthera uncia. The sequence goes on along the minus strand of NW_026057582.1, from coordinate 38,837,896 downwards.
TGGCTATTGTAAATGATGCTGCAATAAACAGAGTGGTGCATACATCTTTTGAATTAGTGTTTTTGTTTTCTTTGGGTAAATACCAGGTAGTGAATTACTGTATCATATGGTATTTCTACCTTTACTTTTTTGAGAACCTTCATATTGTTTTTCACAGTTGCTGTATTAATTTACATTCCCACCAACAGTATATGAGGGTTCCTTTTTCTCTGCATCTTTGCCGACACTTGTTATTTCTTTCTGTTTTGATTTTAGCCATTCTGATAGGTGTAAGGTGATATCTCATTGTGGTTTTGGTTTGCATTTCCCTGATGATTAGGGATGTTGAACATCTTTTCATGTGTCTGTTAGCCATTGGTATATCTTCTTTGGAAAAATGTTCATTTAGGTCCTCTGCCTGTTTAAACAAAATTTTTTTTACTGTTTATTTTTGAGAGAGAGAGAAAGAGAGTGCTAGCAGGGGAGGGGCAGAGACAGAGGGAGACATAGAATCTGAAGTAGGCTTCAGGCTCCAAGCTGTTAGCACAGAACCTGATGCAGGACTCGAACTCATGAACTGTGAGATCATGACCTGAGCTGAAGTCGGATGCTTAACTGACTGAACCACCCAGGTGCCCCTCCTCTGCCTATTTTCAATTGGATTATTTGGGTTTTTTTGGTGTTGAGTTGTATCAGTTTTTTATAAATTTTATATATTAACCCCTTATCAGATATATCATTTGCAAATACCTTCTCTCATTCAGCAGGTTGACTTTTTGTTTTGTTGATGTTTTTTTTTCACTGTGCAAAAAGCTTTTTATTTTGATGTAGTCCCAGTAGTTTATTTTGGCTTTTGTTTCCTTTGCCTTAGGAGACACATCATATGATTTCACTTATATGTGGAATCTGAAAAAACAAACAAAAAGTGGAATCAAACTGATAAAAATAGAGAACAAACTGATCATTGCCAGTAGGGAGGGGGTGAGGGGATGGGTAACATGGGTGAATGGGGGTAGGAGATACAGGCTTCCAGTCATGGAATGAATAAGTCATAGGAATAAAAGGTACAACATATGGAATATAGTCATTGGTGTTGTAATAGGGTTGCATGGTGACAGTTGATAGCTAAACTTGTGGTGAGCATATCATAACATTTGGTTGTTGAATCACTGTGTTGTACATCTGAAACTAATATAACATTATGTGTCAACTGTACTCAAATAAGAAAAAAAAAGAACAAGTAAAAGCAAAAAGTCAAGCAACTATTTGAGATGGTTATTAAAGGAAAGAGTGAGACAGGGCTCACTGTTTCACTTAAAGACATGGCTTAGAGCATAGTTGTTTAGGGTAGATGAAACCTGTTTATAGAACAAGCAGGAAGTAGGGAAAAGTAATTGGTGAAGGGATAGAATAGGTAATAATGGATGGAAAAGATTACAGAAGAAGCCCAGGCAGGTCTGAATTGAATTATGGAACAGGAGAATCTTAATAATACGGATTTTTCTTTTTTTTTTCTTTTTTTTATTTAAACAAAAAAAATTTTTTTTTAACATTTATTTATTTTTGAGAGAGAGAGAGAGAGCATGAACAGGGGAGGGTCAGAGAAAGAGGGGGACACAGAATCTGAAACAGGCTCCAGGCTCTGAGCTGTCAGCACAGAGCCCGACGCCGGGCTCGAACCCATGGACCACGAGATCATGACCTGAGCCAAAGTCAGACACTTAACCGACTGAGCCACCCAGGCGCCCCTGGATTTTTCTTTAGACAGGCTGATGCAAACACAGTAACATGTGGGGTAGTGTGGTGGTACTTTATGATATGAATTTGTATGTACCAAAAGAGTTTCTTATTTTTAAAATTTATTTTTGAGAGAGAGAGAGAGCGTGCACGAAAAGGGGAGGGGCAGAGAATCCAAAGTGGGCTCTGTGCTGACAGCATAGAGCCCGATGCAGGGCTCAAACTCATGAACTGTGAGATCATAACCTGAGCCAGAGTTGGACGCTTAACTGACTGAGCCTCCCAGGTGCCCTGTACCAAAAGAGTTTTTTGGTTGTTATTCAGAGTATTATATTGACACTTTGATTTGTATAGGTAAACTTAGAAGGGAGTAAGGCATTATTTTGAGTCAGAATTATATAAAAAATTATAAAATTATTAAATAATTATACATTAAAAAATCTAACTCATTGAAAATTTATCATCTTTTTTTGTTTTTTTAAAATTTTTTTTTAATGGTTTATTTATTTTTGAGACAGAGAGAGACAGAGCATGAGCAGGGAGGGGCAGAGAGAGAGGGAGACACAGAATCCGAAGCAGGCTCCAGGCTCTGAGCTGTCAGCACAGAGCCCGATGTGGGGCTCGAACCCACGAACCACGAGATCATGACCTGAGCCGAAGTCGGACGCCCAACCGACTGAGCCACCCAGGCGCCCCTACCATCATCTTTTTTGAACATACCTCAGTGGCTTCTCTTATGAAATAGTTTCAGTCTTAAGTTTTGGTGCCAGTTTATCCTTTACCTTCCTGGTTAATTTTTAACTGCTATCTATATCATTTTATTTATTAAAAAATTTTTTTAATGTTTATTTATTTTTGAGAGAAAGAAAGAGAGCAGAGAAGGGGTAGAGAGAGAGGCAGACACAGAATCTGAAGCAGGCTCCAGTCTCTGAGCTGACAGCTCAGAGCCCGATGTGGGGCTCGAGTGCGAGATTATGACCTGAGCTGAAGTTGGACGCCTAACTGACTGAGCCACCACGTGCCCCTATATCATGCTTCTTTACATCTAGACTATAGGGACCATTGGAATGCGAATTAAACTTGTTTTTGTTTTCTATAAGTTATATAATTATATAATATTTTTTATTCTGTTGGATAAATTTTCTCTTTGTAGAGCACAGATTCTTTTCAGTTTTGATTCTGACTAGTATAATAGATCCCAGACTTACTCTTTATATTTAAATAATTTAAGTAATCTTTTATGTACTTTTAAAGTTAGAATGGGGACTTTAAAAATCAAATCTAATATGATTATGACAAACACGTATCTTAGGTTTTCTGGGGTGATTCAGAGATTTAGATATTCTGTGTGATAGTCTGATAGTCTTTGGCTCTGAAAACATAGTTGCTGAACTAGAACTAGTTTCTAAAGTAGGTATTAGGTAAAAGGACATAAATATAGCTGTAAGTAATGACAATCTGATGAATTAAGTCAGTGTGATGAATTTTTTTTATTGTGACTCAAGATTTATATTAAAACTGTTTTTCATGTCATTGTTTCCTTTCTGATGCAGTTTTCAACTTGACCAATAATGTGGATTTGGACAACACCAAAAAGAAAATGGAGATGTACCAAAAGGAAAACAAAGATGTCATTCAGAAAAATAAGTTAAAGCTGGTTGGTTGCTAAGTATTTTCTTCTTTTGCTTTAGAAATGAATGTTTCCATCTGATTCCTGAAAAGCTATCTTCCTCTAAAACTAGTTAAAATTACAAAGAATTTAGCTGAAATCTAGGCCAGAAATACTATGTATATGTATATAGTATTTGTATATGTATACATATACATATGTGTGTATATGTATATGTACACACACATATATATGTGTGTATGTGTATTGTGTGTGTCTGTGTGTATATATATATATAGAGAGAGAGAGAGCGAGAGAGAGAGAGATGAATTGTGAGCATGCAGAGATTTAATTGTCCAACTTTTACAGTTTAGCTGTCATTTTTTTAATGCTGGGCTTTCCAGTTTTAGAGGAAAGTAGAGGTGATTATTTTTGAGGTACTTTGTCAGGAATTTGTGATCATTGGTAAAAATGATACAAGTCATATTTGGATCACATAGCTTGTGTTTTCATCTTGTGTTTAGAGGGACTTTCTCCTTATAGTCTTAGGAGTGTTTCATTTCAGTACTTCTTTCCTGCCATAAAGTTCTCAAGGGATTGACACTACATTCTAATTCCATTCATACCCAGCCTGGCTTCCTTAGAAACGTGTCTCATTTCTGAGAGGATCAGTGTGACATAAAAATTACTCTTTGCCCAGTAGCTTTCACTGAGTTAGAAGATACATGCAAAATAGGTATTCTTAGGTAACTTGTTCCATTAGTGCCATTTAACTCATTAATAGAAGGATGTTCCTTTTAAGTGAGTACTTTTTTTCATTCAGAGCTTTGAAGTTTTCATTTATTTATTTATTTTTAACGTTTATTTATTTTTGAGACAGAGAGAGACAGAGCATGAACGGGGGAGGGTCAGAGAGAGGGAGACACAGAATTTGAAACAGGCTCCAGGCTCTGAGCCGTCAGCCCAGAGCCCGATGCGGGGCTCGAACTCACGGACCGCGAGATTGTGACCTGGGCCCAAGTCGGCCACTTAACCGACTGAGCCACCCAGGCGCCCCTATTTATTTTTAGAGAGAGAGAGAGAGAGAGAGAGAGAGAGAGAGAGAGAGAGAGTGAGTGGGGGAGGGGCAGACGGGGAGAGAGAGAGAGAGAGTTTTTTTTTTTAATTTTGTTTTGAGAGAGAGAGAGAGAGAGCACGGGTGAGGGGCAGAGAGAGACAGAGAATGAATCTTAAGCAGGCTCCACGCTCAGCCTGATATGGAGCTCGATCTCACAACCCTGGGATTATGACCCGAGCCAAAGTCAAGAGTCACTGAACCTACTGAGCCACCCAGGCACCCCTCATTCAGAGTTTTAAGCTAGGAAATAATAGTGAGTGTTGCAGTAAAAGAATAATCTAATTTCGGTGAACTTTTTCTTCAAATGAAAACTTGCTTGGAATACTTTGGTTGAAGTGAAACCAAACTTTTCTTAGTGGGTAGAGGGATAGGCTGAATTCCCATCTGTTCAGTCTCTTTGTAGTATACCTTAGGCATCTTATTAGAGAATTCAAGATTCCTTAGAGTAATGTTATAAAAACCTGGTTGTGGATGATCATCATTGAAGGGTTTTAAACCAAGTGATAATGTATTGTCTTTGTTAGAATGAATATAGTGGTAAAAAAAAAAAATGAATATAGTGGTTTTGTGGAGGTTGAATTTGAGAGAATCGAGGTTGGAATTTGGGAAACCAATGGGAAATTATTGCAGTCATGTTGGTGGGTTCAGAGGTGACTTAAACAAAAAATGGAGAGGTGGGATGAATTGGAGAAACAGTTTGAGTTTAAAATAGCAAGTCCTATACTGATGGATTAGGAGTAGGAGGTGAAGGCAAAGGAGGTTGACTGGGTACCGTAGTGCCATGAGGAAGAACACAGAGACCTTTAATTTTCAACCTGTTTTCCTTCTCTCAGTCCATTACCTTCTTCTTCATTCCCACAGTGTTTGATTTTTTAATGATGGCTGTTGTCCCGGTTATTCAGTCAGCTAGTTAGCCAATCAATATTTATTGAGATCTGCTATGTCCAAGATGCTCATATATTCTATTTCAGTGAGAAAATTGAGGCTACCAGTTTCTCATTGTCAAAGATGATGAACTGTTGGTCTGAATCTCACTGGGCCTGTTGGCTGTGTTTGGTGTAGGCTTCTCCCTTGATAGGGAATCCCTCTTCCTTAACTTCTGTGGGGCCACTCCATTCTCCTCCTCGTCCTGCTGCCCTCACCTTCCCCGTTCAAGATTAGGAGACTTAAGCTTTCCTTCCTGACTCTAAAACATGGTTCCTTTCAGTGCTTCTCTCTATGAGTTAACCCTGTATACTAATTACTCTCAAATGTTTCTGCAGCACATTGTTTTTCTCCTGAGCTTGTAGAATTTTACTATGTAATATGTATACATATATGTACATGTATGTATATATGTATATGTATATATATGTATATATGTATATGTATATATATGTGTATATATATGTATGTATCGTTAATAGACATTTATTTCTTGATTATTATAGGCACTTTTAATTCAGCATTCCAGAGTTGAATTTTTAAATGTTTACCATTTGTTTCTCTTGCATTCTTTATCCGAGTGTTCAAGCCACATCTGGTCTGTCTTCCTATACTGTTGATAGTCTCTCCCCATCATTTTTCAAACCTGGTTCCTCCTCTAATTCTATTATTATTACCTTATTTAGAGCTCTCATCATTTCTTATCTGGGTATCGAAATGTTCTTCTAACCAGTTTTCCTGTCTTCAGTTATGATCCCATTGGTCTGAATACTTCACTGCTTCTAATCATCTTTCTAAAGTTATCCCTCAGATTTCCTTAATGACACAGATTTCCTTAGTATGGTTTGATGGATGCTCCATGATTTGTCCTCTGCTTTCCTTTCCAGTTTTATCTAGAGCTTTCCCCCACCCCCATACTTCATGACTTGGATATACTAAGCATTCCAGCTTTATTCATGTCTTTGCACCTTTGTTTTCTCTGCCCATATAGCTGTTCCACTCTCCAATGCGGGTAAATACCTACTGTTTCAAGTGTTTGCCTCAACCTCCTAGGTTTCCGAGAGCCACTGAAATAAATTACTAAAAAAGAAATTTAGAGTCTAGAAGTCTGAAATTAAGGTATCATCAAGGTCATGCTTTCTCTAAATGCTCTAGGGAAGAATCCTTCCTTGCCTCTTCTAGCTTCTGGTGGTTGTCAGAACCTTCAGTACCACTCTGATCTCTACCTTTGTCTCCACATGGCCTTCTCCCCTGTGTGTCTGTGTCTGAATTTCTAGTATGACCCCATCTTAATTTGATTATGTCTGCAAAGACCCTATTTCCAAATAAGGTCACTTTTACATGTACTAGGGGTTAAGACTTCAACATATATTTGGGGGGGGGGATACATTTAACCCATAATACTCCCTATGAAATCTTTTCTTTCTCTGTGTGTCCTTTTATCATTGCAAGGAGAATTTACCACTCTATCAATTCTCTTTTCACTGTATCTTGTTACACTTAATTGAGTATATGGCTCTATTTTACTATGTGGCTCATCTTTTTCTGCTTCTATGCCTCTAATCAAGTAGTTCACTTTTCCAGCCTTCATATCTCAGCCCCTGACTTTTTACATTTATTCCTACTAATCCTTCTAGATGAAGTTTGAATTCTCTTCTCCACTGGGGGGCCTGAATTAGAGTAGCGACCTTGGCAATAGAGAAGGAAACATTTGTAAAATTATAGGGAGCGATGCTAATAGGATGTAGAGACTGATTTAATTTAAGAGGAATGGGAGGGGGAGAGGGAGTAAATAGAGCTAAATTTGCAGTTTCAAATGAAGTTGACTGAGATGTAGGTGTGCACTTTGTGGACACAAGGAATATAGGTGTATGATCACTTTGGGAGGCCAGATGCTAAACTTATTTTGGATATAGTACTGAGTTTGAATTGTAGGTGAAATATCTTTTTGGTTGAGAACTTTGTTTTTTGGGAGTTTATCTAATGTGTGAACTAAAAAAAAAATCTAGTAAAGGGTTTTTGAAAAAAATTTTATTTAACTTATTTTTTTTAATTTACATCCATGTTAGCATATAGTGCAACAATGATTTCAGGAGTAGATTCCTTAATGCCCCTTACCAATTTAGCCCATCCTCCTTCCCATAACCCCTCCATTAACCCTCTGTTTGTTCACCATATTTAAGAGTCTCTTTATGTTTTTGTTTTTTGTTTTTGTTTGTTTTTTTTTTTAATTTTTTTTTTAATGTTTATTTATTTTTGAGACAGAGAGAGACAGAGCATGAACGGGGGAGGGGCAGAGAGAGAGGGAGACACAGAATCAGAAGCAGGCTCCAGGCTCTGAGCCATAAGCCCAGAGCCTGACGCCGGGCTTGAACTCACGGACCGCGAGATCGTGACCTGAGTTGAAGTCGGACGCTTAACCGACTGAGCCACCCAGGCGCCCCTCTCTTTATGTTTTTGTCTCCCTCCCTGTTTTTATATTATTTTTACTTCCCTTCCCGTGTGTTCATCTGTTTTGTAACTTAAAATTCTCTTATGAGTGAAGTCATATGATATTTGTGTTTCTCTGACTGACTAATTTCACTTATCATAATACACTCTAGTTCCATCCACATAGTTGCAAATGGCAAGTTTTGTTCTTTCTGATTACTGAGTAATACTCCATTGTATCCATATACCACATCTTCTTTATCCATTCATCCATTGCTGGACATTTGGGCTCTTTTTATACTTTGGCTATTGTTGATAGTGCTGCTATAAACATTGGGGTGCATGTGCCCCTTCGAAACAGCACATCTGTATCCCTTGAATAAATACCTAGTAGTGCAACTGCTGGGTCATAGGGTAGTTCTATTTTTCATTTTTTGAGGAACCTCCATTCTGTTTTCCAGAGTGGCTGAACCAGTTTGCATTCCCACCAGCAGTGCAAAAGAGATCCTCTTTCTCCTCATCCTCGCCAACATCTGTTGTTGCCTGAGTTGCTAATGTTAGCCATTCTGACAGGTGTGAGGTGGTATCTCATTGTGGTTTTGATTTGTATTTCCCTGATGATGAGTGATGTTGAGCATTTTTTCATGTGTCGGTTGGCCATCTGGATGTCTTCTTTGGAGAAGTGTCTATTCATGTCTTTTGCCCATTTCTTCACTGGATTATTTGTTTTTTGGGTGTTGAGTTTGATAAGTTCTTTATAGATTTTGGATCCTAACGCTTTATCTGATATGTCATTTGCAAATGTTTTCTCCCATTCCGTTAGTTGCCTTTTAGTTTTGCTGATTGTTGCCTTCGCTTTGCAGAAGCTTTTTATTTTGATGAGGTCCCAATAGTTCATTTTTGCTTTTGTTTCCCTTGCCTCTGGAGACATGTTAAGTAAGAAGTTCCTGCGGCCAAGGTTAAAGAGGTTCTTGCCTGCTTTCTCCTCAAGGATTTTGATGGCTTCCTGTCTTATATTTAGGTCTTTCATCCATTTTGAGTTTATTTTTGTGTATGGTGTAAGAAAGTTGTCCAGGTTGATTTTTCTGCATCTCTCTGTCCAGTTTTCCCAGCACCACTTGCTGAAGAGACCGTCTTTATTCCATTGGATATTCTTTCCTGCTTTGTCAAAGATTAGTTGGCCATACATTTGTTGGTCCATTTCTGGGTTCTCTATTCTATTCCATTGATCTGAGTGTCTGCTTTTGGGCCTGTACCATACTGTCTTGATGATTTCAGCTTTGTAATACAGCTTGAAGTCCGAAGGGTTTTAAATATTATTTTAAATATAAATATATTTTTCTCTGAGGTGTCTGCTATTCATATATTTACAATGCTCAAACCTATTATGCTCTCTTCCTCCGTTCTGCATTTACCTCAAGGTGCCATAAATTCTCAATGTTCTGTCAAAGTAAAAAAAAAAAAGAAAGAGCTTTAAAATAAAGCCATTTAGATTTTACTGTATTTTTCATTCATAAGAATGAAAGAACAAAGACTATGTATAGTATTGCTTTTTTTTTTTTTTTTTTTTTTTAATTTTTTTTTTAACATTTATTTATTTTTGAGACAGAGAGAGACAGAGCATGAACGGGGGAGGGTCAGAGAGAGGGAGACACAGAATCTGAAACAGGCTCCAGGCTCTGAGCTATCAGCACAGAGCCTGACGCGGGGCTCGAACTCACGGACCGCGAGATCATGACCTGAGCTGAAGTCGGCCGCTTAACCGACTGAGCCACCCAGGCGCCCCTGTATAGTATTGCTTTTAAGCATGACTTTAAGTTGGAATAAATTTCAGAGCCTGGAATTATTTAATATTTCCGAGGCACTCCATAAAAGGAGAATGAGTAGAACTATAGTTCATTCTGTTTACATATTAGCTTTGAATTTTGAATTTTTCAGTGCACAAAGAAGACTTGAAATTTATATGCTTATGTTAGAAAATAATTTCAGTTTTTTGCAACATGATGATGTTTGGAACTCTAGCATCATAAAGACTTATTTCAGCTTAGGGAAAAGAAGCTTAGGACATTGATAACTTTTCATTACCTAGAATGTTCTGGAAATTGTTTCTATTAAATAAGTCAGTCCTTTCAATGGAGTGTTTCAGTTGGTAGTTCTGTATGTAGATTGTCTCTGTTGTTTTTATTGGGTTTTCTTTTTGTTTTTCTTGTTAAATCCTCTAAAATGAATTACTCAAAACTATCTGTAATAATGATCAATAAATAAATTCTTTATTAAACACATTTCCTACAGCTCTGCAACTGAGTGAAGTGTACTTGTTTAGGTGTTAGTTAAATGATAGGTGTCATTCTCTTTCATAGTAACATGTCCATGTGAAATAATAAAATGAACTCTAGTTCCTGCAGAGTAGAATTGCTGCTCTATTAAACTCTTAAGTGACTAGTATGTTTTATGTATCCAGAAAGTGTCGGAGTGCAGTAAAGGATTGATTTTGGTTACTAAATTTATTCCATGCTATATATAAAAATTTCTGTTTTAGACTCGGGAACAGGAGGAATTGGAAGAAGCTTTAGAGGTAGAAAGACAGGAAAATGAACAAAGAAGACTGTTTATTCAAAAAGAAGAACAACTGCAGCAGATTCTAAAAAGGAAGAACAAGCAAGCTTTTTTAGATGAACTGGTATGTAATAATGCTAAATGTCTTGAACAAATCATTAGTATTCAGAGTTTATTTTTCCTTTTTATTATGCTGGATAATGGCATTTAAATGGCATTTTTACTGGCATATTCAGTGCTGGTGTATTCAACTTCTATTCCTTTATTAAAAAAACCCCATTTTGTCAATATCCGTTTTATTTTTAGATGAAAGAGCAATGTAACTGATGTAAGGCAGTGTACTATTAATAGGTTATTTATGTTTTTAAGCTTACTGATGAAAATGCTTTGTTTTTAAGGCAATTTTCTCCTGATTAACACTGGCTTTCTTATAACTAGCCTATTTTCAAGTGTTTTGGCTTCATGTGAAATTTATAGTGATTCTATTTACTCTGTGAGAACCATGTTTCATATTTTTGCATGAGAAAGAATGTATTTGAAAGAAATGGCAGTGTTTTGCAAATTGTGTTTTCCAATAATTAGCTCCTCAAGTAGTCATCATTGTTAGATAATAGCAGTAATAATAACTAAGGCTTCGGAAATGTTTCACAGATTTGATGGTATATTATTTGATGCTTATAACCTAGGGTGATAATATAAAATCACAGTAGAAATGGTCCTTTCCAGGAAAGTCTTTTGCATTCTTCCCTTTCCTTTTTTGTCCACATAATTAATTTCTATGTAGTGGTAACATACTTTAATTCGTCAATCTAGTTGATGTGGTATTTGTAACTCTATGATTAGGTAAATGTGTATGTGTATATTTTTCTACCATTCTTTTGGCCAAACGTCAGCTGACCAGGAATAAAAAGAGAAAACAAGATAATTAAATTAGAAGTAGGTGAGAAAGTAAGGAAAAGTAAGAGTAAGGGCATTAATGAGGCTTAGATAGAAAATGTGTTTCATAAACCCTATCTACTTTGTGTAAGTGGAATGTAAATTTGGTTCTAAAAATAAAGACAGCATATAAAATAGAATATATTTTTCTTAGTGATTTCCACTAATTTTTCTTGAAACCATTGTCAGTTGTGCCTTTAACAGTTGAAATGACACATGTATTTTACCTTTTTTTGTTGACATGAATTTTGTGAAAATTGAAAACTTTAAAGAATGAATTAGTAAATACTGATGTTCTAATTATTTTATTGAAAGGTTCTTTCCCCCATCATTTTATACAAAGAGGGACATACTTTTCCTTGGTAATGCTTCTCCTTTATACAATTAATTGAATTAATTCAAAATAGAACTTAGACATGAAATGAATATGTACTTTAATATTTAAAAAATATTGCATCTAGTATAAAGAGATTTTAGATTTAATTTTGAGGTTAGCTGGCTCTGCATAGCAATTATTCTTTGCGTATTTTTTTAGTCCTCAAAGTAATGTTTTGCTGCCTCATTGAGTGCTATTGGCATGACGCTCCCCTTTAATTCAGTGGGGCATGAAGCAAGATGTAAAACTGCCAATGTTGTACATTGTGTATAAGCTGGAGTTAATATTGGTTTTTGTGAGACCTCCCCCCAAACTCCGTGCAACTTCCTGTTTTCTTCACCTGCAAGTCATTATTGCACATACTTTCTTCACTGTTTAGAGCATGTAACATGGTGGTTAAATAATCGTTAGAAATTTACTGTATTCATTAGACCAATTAATTACAACAGATTGTTTTTAAATATTAGTACATTTTGAATTTTCGGTTTCCTAATTTTATTTTTAAAAATTCTCTGTTACTTTAATTTTTAAATGATCATTCATTGTTTCTGTTAAAATGTTAATGTATGTTTAGTTCTTATTGACTAATAGAAAGAATTTATTAAATTTCTTTTTGTCTTCCTGAATCCTTAATAAGTAAAAAACACACTTTGTTTCTTTTTCTATGTATATTTGTGTGTTAGATTCTATGAAAAAGATAATATTGGCATTTGTAAATATGTCTAGAAGCTTAAATCTTAGAATTGTTCTCTGGATCTAATTTAGGCAACAAGCACTACTTATTAAGAATTTTTTTTCTCCTGTTTTTGGGTTTGATTCTTGTGCTAATGGTCACTCTTTAACCTTTAAAAAGCATTACATTATACTGTATGTGACAGATTTTAATGTTATGGTCTTAATGTTTATGACTTAGCATTTACCATAATGTTGCCTAAAAAGTCCATTTATTTAATCCTAACTGTAAATTCAGTTTTTTTTAACAGTTTGGAAAAAGATTTTTAAACAGGTCCTAACTTATTAAATCTTTTTATATTCCTGTTTGAAAATTTTCTTCAGTTTATGTCTTAAATTTTGTTAAGGGCTAATACTATCAAAATCCAGTAGCTGATTTTTATTAGAAATATTGTTTGCCAGATGGCTTGCTTAAAGTCAGTTAAAATAATCTTTAAAAAGTGGTCATTATAAAGCTTTTAATGAGTATTACAGGCAGTCTTATTAAAATTTCTTTAAATATTACACAGTATACCTTCAGGCAATTAATGAGGTTTAGAGAACCTTTCAAGATAAACTGAAAAGCTAAGAAAAATGAAATAACTTGCTAAGGCTGAATCTGCATTTTATGTATTCTTGAGAGCATGTATATTCCCATAGTTTTTTTTTTTACTCCATTGATTGATTTTTATTGTTGTTAGAGCTCCTGCTTAATTCTTTTTTTTTTTTTAATGTGTATTTACTTTTTGAGAGAGAGAGAGAGAGAGAGAGAGTGCGCATGCAGGGGAGGGGCAGAGAGAGAGGGAGAGAGCAATCCCAAGCAGACTCTGCACCATCAGTGCAGAGCCCGATGTGGGGCTCAAACTCACGAACCTTGAGATCATGACCTGAGGTGAAACCAAAAGTTGGACAATTAACTGCCTGAGCTCCTGTTTAATTCTAACTTAACTTTCACAAAGATTTTCAGGCTTCAAAGTTTTGAGTGCTAAAATGGAATGAAGCAGATTTGAAGTAAATTGTATGCCTTAATGTCAAAATTGGTTTTAGATTCCTAGAATGTTTATTTTTTATTGAATTTCAGCTGTTTTACCAAGGCATTTTAATGTTCAGGGCCTTTTATGTGAAAGTGAAACCAGGATTAAAACAGGCCCAAGTATTGATTAGCAACTTTTTTGAAGTGAGCCCATTGTCTTGCTTTTACATAAGGACTTTCACTTAGAGTAAATACCAGGTATGGAAGAGTATTTGAATTCACTTAGAGTATAGATTGAGGAGGAATGCCAAGAAATTTAGTTTTCTTCTGTTAATTTTTACATATGAAAAGGCAGTAATGGGTTTTAAAAGATGTTTTGGTCCACAGTCCATTTAAATTCTCTCTTAATTTTACGTTTAATTATAAAATTCTTAATGAACATCTAGAATAGCTGCAGGAATTCACAGCAATACTGTTGCTAATGCATAACTGATGCTTTATTGCAGAGTATGAAAGGTGTTTAAGTATATTCTCAATAGTATATATTTCATTCATTCTCCTTTATTATTATTTTTTAAATTAAAACAATTTTTTAAATGTTTATTTTTGACAGAGGGAATAAGTGGGGGAGGGGCAGAGAGAGAGGTAGACAGAGGATCCAAAGCGGGCTCTGTGCTGACAGCACCGAGTCTGATGCAGGACTTGAACCCATGAACTGTCTGTCTGAGCCGAAGTCAGATGCTTAACTGACTGAGTCACCCATGCGCCCCTCTAATGTTTTTTTTAATTTATTTATTTTTGAGAGAGACAGAGTATGAGCAGGGGAGGGGCAGAGAGAGAGAGACACAGAATCTGAAGCAGGCTCCAGGCTCTGAGCTGTCAGCACAGAGCCTGATGCGGGACTCGAACTCAGAAACCGGGAGATCATGACCAGAGCCTAAGTCGGACACTTAACTGAGTGAGCCACCCAAGTGCCCCTATTTTCCTTTATTATTGCTAAAGGCCCCAAGGCTATATTTTATAAATAAAATTTGTGTTCCTCCATTTAAAAAATTTAAATCTTTGTAACATTGCTCTTGCAAAGCACTTCTGTTACCAAGTCTTGAGGTACAGATTTATGCTAGGACAATTCTGTTGAAATAATTTGCTTTTTATTTGAATTACTTCTGTACTATAGACAAAAAAGTTCCTTTAAATTTTTTTTTTTTTTTAACGTTTATTTATTTTTGAGACAGAGAGAGACAGAGCATGAATGGGGTAGGGTCAGAGAGAGGGAGACACAGAATTGAAACAGGCTCCGGGCTCTGAGCTGTCAGCACAGGGGCCCGATGCGGGGCTCGAACTCACGGACCGCGAGATCGTGACCTGAGCCGAAGTCGGCGCTCAACCGACTGAGCCACCCAGGCGCCCCAAAAGTTCCTTCAAATATGTTAACTACATTTGTGCCTAAAAAATTGTATAAAGTTGTTAGATTTGGAAAGAAAATTAGATTCTGCTGTATGTTTACTTTCATACTAGGGAATGTTTAACAATATAGTCTTTCCAGGATTAAGTTCTGGGTTGTTATTATTTTAAAAATCTCTAGGCCATTTGAAAAATATGTCTGTTTTCATAGATAGACTTGGTATAGACTCAATATCTATAGGTATAGATAGAAATGTGTTTGTAATCTTCATTTTTGTTTACAGATATAAAGTACTGTGTGTATATTATCTCCTTCCTTCTGCATGTGTTTCTGTGTTCTTATTTAACTGAAAACTCGGGAAGGAAAAAGTCTGGATATGTTTAGTTTAGACCTTAGTTCCACAGCATGTGGAAGAACATGTAAGAGAACTTCATGTTAAACAGGATAAATGCATCTGCATGTAAGAATTAGTATCATTGCTTGTGTCATTCATATGTATATATGCAGATTTATGTAAATAGTAGCCCTCTTTTAGTGTCAATATAAGGTATTAAAATAAATATTTGCTATCATTTTGTCAATTAAAAAAATTTAGACTTAATTTCTAAAAATAAGTTCAGTAAAGGAGAGAATATATTTTTGGTTGTACTTAACAATCGTTCTATTGTGCAAAACAGAACAAGGATCATTTCCAAACGGCCTCAGGTGAAATCTAATGGGAAACAATTTCAAACTGGTCTGAATTCACTGGTAGAAGAATGTGTCTTAGATAAACATCTGATCTACGTTATAGTACTTTGTATTACTCTTTTTGTGATTAGCTTTTAATTTTTTTTTATTTTAATAAATATGGTTGGCTTTGCTAGATGAAATAAGACCCTATTGTCTTTAATGTGGATTTTATAAAAATACTTTTTTGCAGGTTATTTTGATTTATGAATCTCAAACAGCCTTTTCTTATTATGGAATGTTAAAATTTTTTGTGAAGTGTTCTCCATAAAGTGAATATTTAGGTTGACATCAAGTGCTTATGAAAGGGCATAATTTAAAATGAAGGACTTGTTGCTCATTAGTTTTTCCTTTTTAACTTTCATGTTGCACTTTAACTTTTCTTACAGGAGAGTTCAGATCTCCCTGTTGCTCTACTTTTGGCTCAGCATAAAGATAGATCTACCCAGTTGGAAATGCAACTTGAGAAACCTAAACCTATAAAACCAGTGACATTTTCCACAGGCATCAAAATGGTAAGCTGTATTTTAATGGCTTGTTTGAAAGATATATTTCAAGGATTGCAGTTTATAATTTTATATTGATTTTTACAGATAAACTGGAAGGTTCAGATGTTTAAGAACAGTATTTGATCTAGGCTAGACATCTAGAAACATGAATATGTGTAGTGTAAGGAAAATGGAAAGTAATAAATAATTCTCAAAGTACATGACACAGTTTTGTTGTACATGATACTGGGTTTGTATATTTTTTTCTTTTTCTACATAAATTTTAAGCTTGTAGTGTAGGAAAACATTCTTAAAAGAAAATACAGAGTTCTGGTTTCTCATATGGCATGTAAGAAGCTTGGATGTTGCCAACTCATAATAACAAGTCAAAAGCTGAGCACAGTGAAAAATCAACAACTTTTCTTAGATCCATAAATGAAGAGAGATCAAAAGGCAAACCGCTGCCCTCAAAATTAGAGAGATCGACAGAGAATACAGTGTATCACAACTTACCAGGGCAGTCACCTCACCAGGAACCAGTACTCCTATAGGGAAATCTGATTGTAATTGATAAATTGTTGGAGGCTCAGTGTGGACAACTCTGAGAGTTTAAAACTCCATGGAGGAACCAGTCATTGAGGGCCCCCACACTTTTTTGTGTGTTACCTCTTGCACCTCTACGAGATTCTCTAGTGAATATTAGAGAAAAATCCCCTCTTGTTTCTGGCAGAGGAAAGGGAAATGGAACAGTTTTGAAATATACCAGTGCATTCTGTTCTTAATAAGGCCTACCCTCAGGAGAAACTATTTCATCAGAGCCTAAACTGCTGGAGTTTATCAGAACCTACCTGATGCAGGGGAAGGGAAATACTCAATTCCAGCTGCTCAGGCCTTCTGTATGGGAGGAGGGAAATAACATAACTTCAGCCCACTCTAACCATCTTGCCCCACCTAAGAGGAGGAGGGAGGGACTGAGAAGCACATGTGAAGTTCATAGTTTAGAAGCACAGGCTGTCTAAAAGGCTGAGACCTAATCATAGAACTATAAAATGTGCTACCAACCCCCACACCTCACCACCACATTGCTTAAGTCCTATTTATAGTAGTTCCTTTTTCCCAGTCCATCATGCCTTAGCTATCAAGAAAAAAAAATGATAAAACATACTAAAAGGCAGAAAACAGAGTTGGAAGAGACAGAGCCAGCCTCAGAACCAGGCTCAGATATGGCAGGGATGTTGGAATGATCAGACTGGGAATTTAAAACAATTGTGATTAATATGCTAAGGATGCTAATGGATAAAGTAGACAACATACAAGATCAGATGGGCAGTGGCGAGGAGGGGGATGGAAATTCTGAGAAAGAACCAAAAAGAAATGCTAGACAAAAAAACACTAACACAAATGAGGCATACCTTTGATGGGCTCATTAATAGATTAGATACCCCTGATGAAAGAATCTTTGAGCGAGAAGATACACCAATAGACTCCTTGAAAACTGAAAACCAAAGAGAAGAAGACTGGAAACAGACAAAAAACCAGAACAATATCGAAGGACTATGGGATGACTACAAAAGTATACCACAGGGGCGCCTGGGTGGCTCAGTTGGTTAAGCGTCCGACTCTTGATTTCTGCTCAGGTCATGATCTCACAGTTTGTGAGTTTGAACCCCATGTCAGGATCTGCACTGACAGTGCAGAGCTTGCTTGTGATCCTCTCTCTCTCTCTCTCTCTCTCTCTCTCTCTGCCCATCCCCTGCTTGTGCTCTCTCTCTGGCTCTCTCTCAAAAGAAAAAAGAAGAAAAAAGTTGTACCGCTTGCATAATGGAAATACCAGAAAGAGAAGAATGAGAAAAAGGCACAGAAGAAATATTTGAAATGGTAACAAGTGAGAATTTCCCCCAAATTAACATCAGAAACAAAACCTAAGATCCAGAAAGCTCAGAGAACACTAAGTAGGATAAATGCTCAAAAAACTATGCCTAGGCACATCATTTTCAAATTACAGGAAATTGAAGATAAAAAATCCTGAAGCAGCCGGAGGGGGAAAAATACCTTACCTATAGAGGAGCAAAGACAAGTATTATATCTGGCTTCTCCTCAGAAACCACACAAACAAGAAGAGAATGGTGTGTAATATAAGATGATGAGTGAAAAAACCCACCAACCTAGAGTAATGCACCTTGCAAAATTATCTTTTAAAACTGAGTCAGGACGCCCAGGTGGCTCAGTCGGTTGAGCATCCAACTCCTGGTTTCAGCTCAGGTCATGATCTTGTGGTTTGTGAGATCGAACCCTGTATTAGGCTCTGCACTGACAGCGTGGAACCTGCTTGGGATTCTCTATCAGCCCCTCCCCTGCTAGTGCTTGCGTGCGCTCTCTCTCTTTCAAAATAAACATTTAAAAAAAAGTGAAGGAGAAATAAAGGTTATCAGACAAACAAACAAAAAAAAGGTATTGTTTGTCAGTAGACCTTCCTTGAAAGAAGTGTTAAAAGAAGTTCTTTTAGAGCCAAGGAAAATGAAATAGGTCAGAAGCTAAGATGTAAAAAAGGAAAGGAAGAGCATAAGAGAAGAAATAAGTTAAGACAGAATAAAAACTTACATTTTTGTTCTTATTCTAACAGATAAGTCTAATAGCAATATTATATTTGAGTATGTTTGTTTATGTGTGTCTGTATATACACACATGCTTATATATAAGTGCAATGAATGACAGTGGTAATGCAAGAGACAGGAGGAAGCAATTAGAATTATTTTATTATTATGAGGCACTCACAGCAATGTTTTCCTCCCCAACTGCCCATTCAGCTGATTTTTGATTTTTAAAATTGCCTACCTTGTTTGTCATATGTGTGCCACCAATTAGATTATAAACATCTTGAGGGCAGAGGCTGCATATTTTAACTTCATTCATGAGTATGTGGGTACTTGGACAATATAAAATATTCATAATTCATTTTAAATTTATAAATTTTGGAAATAACACATTTTCAAATAATGTAAAGAAAAACATTACTCATTAAGGAATTACAAAAGCTTTTAAGAAACAATATAGAGAAAAGAAAATGGGCATGGAAAGACTCAGATGCAATGGGATTAAACTTCAGCTTTACCACTTACTACGTGTGTGTGCATGGGTAAGAGATTTCTTTACTCTTTCTGAGTTTGTTTCCTCATTGGTAAAGCTGAAATAAATTTCACTTTATGTGATTGTTTGGAAGATTAAAACGTATGTATAAAATGTTCACTAAGTGCAACTTTAATGTTATCAGTAGTGTTTATTATAGTTAAATATCTAAGTGAGTTGCATTATAATTTATTTACATTGTGTAATTAGGTAATACATATTTTAGGATTCTTGAATTTGAGGGAATTTTATGATATTTTTGGCATTTTTATGCTTTGTAAATCTGTGGTGGTGCTGTGATCATAGTGGTTTTTTTTTTTATTTTTAATTTTTTACATGTTTATTTTTGAGGGGCACCTGGGTGGTTCAGTCATTTAAGCATCTGACTCTTGGTTTCAGCTCAGGTCATGATCTCACAGTTCGTGAGTTTGAGCCCCACATTGGGCTCTACACTGACAGCACAGAGCCTGCCTGGGATTCTCTCTGTCTCTCCCTCTGCCCCTCCCCTGCTTGCTATCTCTTTCACTCTCTCTCAAAATAAATAAATAAATAAATAAATAAACAAACAAACAAACAAACAAAAAAATAAATGTTTATTTTTGAGAGAGAGAGGCAGAGAGAGAGGGAGATGCAGAATCCGAAGCAGTCTCCAGGCTCTGACCTGTCAGCACAGAGTGCTGTGGGGGGCTCCAACTCAGGAACTGCGAGATCATGACCTGAGCCAAAGTTGGACACTTAAATGACTGAGCCAGGTGCCTGCTATGATCACAGTGTTTTAAAGCTCTTTAAAATTTATTTGTTTGTTTGTTTGTTTATTTATTTATAAAATGCTTATTTATTTTGAGAGAGAGAAGAGAGAGAGCGAGTGGGAGAGAGAGAACCTAATACAGGGCTTGAACTCATGAACTGTGAGATAATGACCTGAGCCGAAATCAGGAGGTGGGATGCTTAACTGACAGAGCCACCCCAGGCACCTAAAACTTACTGTTTTAAACAATTAAAAAATCTTTTTAAAATGTTTATTTATTTTTGAAAGAAAGAGAGACAGAGCGTGAGTGGGGGAGGGGCAGAGAGAGAGGGAGACAGAATCTGAAGCAGGCTGCAGGCTCTGAGCTGTCAGCAAAGAGCCCGATTCAGGGCTTGAATTCATGAACGGTGAGATCATGACCTGAGCTGAAGTCGGCTGCTTAACTGACTGAGCCACCTAGGTGCCCCTAAAATTTATTTTTTAATTCGTGTATAGTAAAGGTCATTCTTTGTGGTATACAGGGTCTTGACAAATGCACACTGTGTATCTACCTCTATAATCATAATATAGAGCAGTTGCATCACTCCTCAAAATTCCCTTCTGCTACGATTTCATAGTCAACCCTGTACCCCTAAACCCCCTATCTCTGTCTCTGTTGTTTTGGATTTTCCAGAATGGCATATAAATGGAATCATACATATAGGAGGCCTTTAGGTCAAGTTTTGTTAACTTAGCAACACGTGTTTGAGATCATGCATGTTGTTGTTGTTCCTTTTTGTTGAATGATATATCATTTTATGGATATACCAGTTTCTTTATTCATCAGTTGAAGGACATTTGGGTTTTGTTTTTGTTTTTTAATGATTACAAATGAAGTTGCTACAAACGTAAGTTGTGTGTATACAGTTGTGTGCATACAGTTGTGTGTGTACATAGGTTTTCATTTCTATTGGGTAAATACTAAGAATGAAATTGGTGACATATGGGGTATGGGTATGTTTAGTTTTGTAATAAACTGTCAAACTGTTTTTCAAAGTGACTGTGCCCGTTGGCATTCCCGCCAACCTTGTATGAGTGTTCTAATTGCTCTGTATCCTTGCCAGTGCTCGGTATTTTGAGTTTTAAAAATATTTTAGGCATTCTGAACAAGTGTGTAACGATTTTTCATTATGGCTTTAATTTGACTAGTGATGTTGAGCATCTTTTCATGTGTTTGTTATCAGTGTTTCATTTGCCCTTAGCATTTACTTCAACACTTTAGGTATTTTTTCAGATAAGGTTGTGGCCTTATTATTTATTTTCTTTCTTCTTCCCTGTTTTACAATTTTTTTGTTTTGTGAAATGTAATGTAAATACACAAAAGTGCACAGAGCCAAACTATGTAGCTCAGTGAATTATCACAAAGTTAACATCTGTGTAGCCATCATAGGGGTAAAAGAAAAAAAAGATATTGTCAATGTTCTTGAAGTCCACCTCATGACCCCTTAGATTTGGCCGGTACCCTATTCTTTTTCCTCAAAGAAGTCACTCACTCTTCTTTTATGGCAGTCCCTTTCTTGGTTTTATAAATAGCTTTTACATCTAAGCATGTATGTCTTAACTTCATTAATATTGTGTCTGTTCATTGTTATATTTGTGAGATTCATCCATGTTTTTGCATATAGCTGTAACTTTTTTCATTTTCATTGCTAGGTAATGTTCCATTGGAGGAATATACTATTTATCCATTCTGTTGTTGCTGGATGTTTGGATTCCTTAGACTTTTTGGTATTATGAATTATGCCAATGTTTTTATTTATGTTTCTTGGCATACATGTACACATTGGTTTGGTGGCTATTTATCTAGGAGTAGAGTTATTAGGTCATAGTGAATATGTATATTCACTTTAGAAGATACAACTAAATCATTTTCCAAAGTGGTTTTTACCAGTTGTATTTCTATCAGCAGTATTCTTGTTATTCCATATTCTTGTCAACATTTGGGAGGTTTTTGTCTTTTCCAGTTTTACCAGTCTGGTGGGTATTTAGTAGTATATTATGATTCTTTTTTTTTGTAAGCTCCATGCTCAATGTGGGGCTTGAACTCACGACCCTGAGATCAAGAGTTATATGTTCTACTGACTGAGCCAGCCAGGTACCTTGTGTTTTGTGATTCTAATCTGCATTTTACTTTGTTGCTCACTAATGACATTGAGCATTGGCTATCCTGTTTTCTGAAATGCCTGCTCAAGACTGTTGCTCATGTGTAGGAATTCTTTTTATGTTCTAGATCTAAGCCTTTTATTAATCATATGTGTCGTAGGAGCTGAGATTAAATTATTTGCTAGATTGATCAACTGGTTGGCTCAGGTGGTGGAGCATGTGACTCTTCATCTCTTGTGAATTCAAGTCCCATGTTGGATGTAGAGATTACCTAAAAATAAAATCTTAAAAAAAAAGTATGCGTGTGTGTGTGCGTGTGTGTGTGTGTGTATCTATACACACACACGCTGTCTCTCAAGGGATAGGGATTCTTGGTTGTGTGATTTCAGTAGTAGCATTTGCGATCTGTTGCATGCCTTCATACTTCTGTTCCAACTTGCTGAGAAGTAAAAGTGTTTCCTTTTACCTGTCCCCCCCTGCCCCGCAAAAACCCCACGAAGAGTTTAAGAAAAGACCAGAGTTTTTTTTTTACTGTGGCTTGTTTGTTTTCACTCTCTTGAAGGTGTCTTTTGATGTCTTTATTGTTTTACTTTTTTATTATCCACCTGGAATTGATTTTTTTTTTGATATGATGTAAGCATTAGCTTGTTGAGATTCATATAACTTAAGTGTGTGATAGAATACCTATTATTGTTGTTTATTATAACAATTCAGCTTCTGGTTCAAAGGCAAGGTGAACATTTTAAGGACAGTTTTTATGTGGATTTATTAATATTACTGAATGGGGTGATTGACATATAATGTAGATGGAAATCCAGTGTTGATGTAGTTGAGTGTTTTTATACTCTTTGGAAAAACCAATCCTAACATGCGGGATGAAAAGTAACATTTATTGAGCACCTATATCCCAGGGGTTGGTTTCATTGAACACGTGCTGGTAAGGATGCCAACATTGCTTAAGACTTTGTGACTTACGATAGTTCTTTTTAATAAAAGTTGTCGTATTTTGTTTTTATATTTCCATGAAATAGATGATAATCTTATTTTTGCAGATGTGAAAACTGACTGTCTCAGAGAAGTTAGATCACATATAAAAGATGACACCTGAACTCATTCTCTTTGTATTATACCTCATTATTTAATTAATGAGACTATTAAAAAAAACAAAATTTATAAATTCTACTTCAAGTGTCTTTCTGATTTGAAGAGAGCTAGGATTGAGTTAATTGCTTGTAATAGTGGGCTGATTATTTGGACTGGGTAACATAAAGGACAGGAGCCAGCACAATGACCTTTTCCTTTCCTGATCTGCTCTACTTCAAGAAAGTCCAGCACAACAAATGAAGTCAGATACACTGAATTTGGAGAAGGTCCAAGGAAAACATTATAAATGTGATTGACAGTTTTAGAAATAGATCCTTTGAGATGTGACTGAGAAGACAAAATTTATTTAATAAACCTAGAGAAAGATAAAGGATTAAAAATTGGCATAAAATAATGAGTAAGAAATGAGAACTTAATTATTATGTATTGAAATATGTAGAGTTGAGGCTGTCAGGGAAGATATTTTGGCTAGGGATGTTCACATAATATTGTGCCTGATGTATTCTTTGAATTATATGTCCTAGGAATTAAACTCTCAGTTGGTGGGTAGGATCCTAAGGGTAGGATCTTAGAAAGATAATTTATAAAATTTGTGACTTGACTTTCTTAAATAATTCCACTTAATCACTGTCTAATGCGTGAATAGGAGAAACTTCATTTTATATATTTGTTGTCTTTTTTATGGTGATAGCTTTGAACTTTTTTTTTATGATTTTATTTTTTTTAAATAATCTCTACACCCAACATGGGGTTCCAACTTAAAACCCTGAGATCAAGAGTCACATGCTTTACTGACTGAGCCAGCCAGGTGCCTCTGAACTTTTAAAATGAGATTTCCAAATTTGTTTCTCAGTTACGCGTTAGTTCTTTCAATTTTATTGCTTCAAATCCCAGCAGTATAACTTTAGGGTCTTCTGTTTCATCTTCATTTCACAAGTAATTCTAATTTTTTCCCCAAATGAATAGATATGGCTGCCATTCCTGATTACATCATTCTGACTTGAGCCTATGAACAGACTTAAAAAATAAAAACAGATTTTTGCCCCCATTTGTTACTAATTAGTGTCATTAAATATTCATACAGAAAATCTACAGATTTAAGTAACTAAGTCTTAGTCGTTTGGGAGGGTGGAAAGACACATTGGTCGTGTCATAAAATTAGGAGCCGGAATCGAAGCCTGGGATTCTAGTACTTTTTCAGACAGGATGGTGTTCTAAACTTCACTATGTGTTTGTATGCAAACTGGAAACAAACTGAATCACAAAGATAACTTAAGAGTTATTTTTAAGTATAGCTTTTGGTTCTTTATGGATGATTACTGGTGTGTTGTTTAGGGTAATATGCCACCCATTGCCAAGGGGGAAAGCTGTTTGAGTATTTTAACCTTAATGTTTAAAAACATTTATATTATCTATGGGTGAACCAGATCAGAGCTCATTTGTAATATTAATTGGCTTTTCTGACTACAACAAATAGTATTTAGCTATTTATATTAATCATTGTTTATTCTTCTGAACTCATTTGAAGATTAAACTCTTCGTTAAAATATGTTAAAGAAAATTAATATCCAGTTGTATCTGAAATAAAACAAATTGTACTGAGTGGTCAGTTTTGTCCTATAAAGCCATAAATTAATGCCAAACAGTTTAAGTGCTTTACCATTTTGCCTAAGAAAGGAAAACAAAGCTTGACCAAATATTATTAATTGTATTTTTAATATACATTTTGCACTTAGGCAGCAAATCAAAGTGTAGCAGCCAAAGAAGTGATGTATCTTTTATCAAGTCTTGTAAAAATGCAAGTAGTAATAGAGTACTGTTTATATGTTTTCATCTTTAAATGTGTCTTGAAATTATAATTAGCATTAAAAAGTCTTACCAGTTGTTAGGCATTATGAAATCCATACATAAATGAGTAAGCTATTTAGGTGAGTATGAAGTGATTATTTTCTCTAAGCATTTAAATGTCTCTAGCTATTTTATGTTATTTCGATAAAATTGTAGTTCTGTTTTTCACCATAGATATCTTCGAATCAGAGTTTATATGTAAGCATATAGAAGTTCTATTAGTTCAGTCATATTTTAAAGGAAATACAGGTTCTTATAAGTTAGAATAATCCTATGGTGAGTACTTTAATAAACCTTTTTATAAAATAAATAGTTGCTTGTGATTAAAATTGTAAATTCACATTTTATTATTTTAGAATTATTTTTAATTAAAATTTATTTTAACGTTTATTCATTTTTGAGAGATAAGAGAGAGACAGGCATGAGTGGGGAGGGACAGAGAGAGAGGGAGACACAGAATCTGAAGCAGGCTCCAGTCTCTGAGCTGTCAGCATAGAGCCTGATGTGGGGCTCAAACCCACAAACTATGAGATCATGACCTGAGCGGAAGTCAAATGCTTAACAGGCTGAACCACCCAGGTGCCCCTTTTTAATTTTTTTTCAAGTTTATTTATGTATTTTGAGAGAGAGATAGTGCGAGCTGGGTAGGGGCAGAGAGAGAGGGAGAGAGAGAATCCCAAGCAGGCCCCATATCTTCAGCATGGAGCCAGATGCAGGGCTCGAACCCATGAACTGTGAGATCATAACCTGAGCCAAAACCAAGAGTTGGCCACTTAACTGACTAAGCCACCCAGGCATCTCTAGAATTACTTAAAATGGGTTGTCCTTATAATATCATTATTAGGGGTTCAAACTGTGGCACCTCTATAACATGCATACTAGCTGATATGACCTTGGGCAGATCATTTAAATCATTAAAGCCTTAAGTTACTCAGTTTGTTTTTTTTTTAATTAAAAAAATTTTTTTAGAGTTTTTAAATTCCAGTTAACCTACAGTGTAGTAGTAGTTTCAGTTGTACAGTGTAGTGATTCAACACTTCTATACAATTTCTGGGGCTCATTTCAGCAAGTGCATCTTAATCTCCATCACCTACTTGACCCATTCCCCCACTGACCTCCTCTCTGGTAACCATCAGTTTGTTCTCTATAGTTAAGAGTCTGTTTCTTGGTTTACTTCCCTCTCTTTTTTTCCCCCTTTGTTTTGTTTCTTAAATTCCACATAGGAGTGAAATCATATGGTATTTGTCTTTCTCTGACTGACTTATTTTGCTTAGCATAATACTCTCTAGCTCCATCCGTGTTGTGGCAAATGGCAAGATTTTGGTACTTTTTTTAAATGACTGAGTAATATTCCATTGTGTATATATACCACATCTTCTTTATCCATTTATGGACACTTGGGCTCTTTGCATAATTTGGCTATTGTAGATAATGCTGCTATAAACATTGGAGTGCATATATCCCTTGGAATTAGTGTAGAATTGTTGAGTATTTTTTGAAATAATTACATAAAAGTCTTAGAGTGCCTGGTTCATTGTAAGTATAAATGGGTATAGATGTAAGTAAACGCTGTAATAGACCAGTAAATTTGTATTGCAGGTAGTGTTTGTGACTTGTTTAACTTATACCATTTATTTTTGAGTAGATAGTTTACTTATAGACCCCCAAATGCCTTTAGAAACCCTTTTTTATATTTCTATATTTCTGGATAACATTTCAGTTATACTGTGGATATATAAGAAACTGAACTATTTAGTGTCCATAGTTGGGAATACTTAGAATGAACTGATTATATATTGTGAGTTTTATATTATATTCTTTCTCATACCTTACTATGGTGAGGGAAAAATATAGTTAATGCTCAAACTATTGATGATAGAATTTATTACAGTGGTTGAATTTATTCCAGGAAACTTGTCTGCTTGTCTGATGATCTGGACATGAGCATAATAGGGAGAAATAATGAATCAGGGAGTTGTGAGTTATATCAGTTATTTTAATTGTTATAGGAACAAGTTAAAATCCGTAGTATATAAATAGTGGGAAGCTTTTGTTTTTTAATCTCAGTCTGGAGGACTTTTTAGATATATGAAAATGTGGAAATATTCTTAGCCTGGAATGCAGAAACAATGATTTCCTGGTTGAGTTAATGTATTCAACAAACATTTTTCTGCCATGTTTTATGCACTTTATTTTGTATTGCTCTATGTCATGAGACAGATTTTTCAGTCCTGCAGATAGTTTCATCAAGTACCAATCAGTCTACCACAAAAAGATTTTATCATGTACCTATTACATCTGTAAAGCAATCTTAGCTGTTGGTGTTGAAGATATAATAATAAAAAGAAGGAAGATGTGATTAAAGCAGTCCCTGATTATTATTTCACTAAATCCTTACAAATATCCTGCAAGGTTGATAGTGGTATTGCCATTTATGAGGAAACATGATGACTCATAAAATAAATCACCCTAACTCATAATTCTGCTAAGTGGAAGGGCTAAGATTTAGACTCAAGCAAGTCTGGCAGATTCCAAGTATTTTTTGCTACTCTATACTTGAATGGTCCTTGTTTTCCAGAGGTTGAGTTTCGAAGTGGGAAGAGAAAACGAACATGTATAAAGAAACTATATGGTATTGTTTCTAAGTACAGTGAAGCTTTCTACCAAGGGACCCAAATTAAATAAATCCTTGTGGAATACGGCAAACTAGAATTGAGCCTTGAAAAAAGCAAACGTTAAGAAAGATAGAAGGGAAGAAGGAAGGCATTCCATTTTTAAAATGTGTGTGTGGAAGCATTCTGAGCAAAAGAATGAAAGGAGTGAATTTAACAAAGTTCATTCTGTGGTTCCCAGCCAGGAATTTTCTTCTGATGAACTTGCATAGTAATTTTTAAATGCACGTCTTTTCTTTGGTCCTAAGAGGTTATGCTATGAAATTCAAATACCTAGAATTATTTTCACATGTCAGTAAGAGCTCTTTACTAATAGTCAGTTGAATAAGTTAAAGGTTACTAAAATTGATATTTGGAAATGCTGAAATAAATCCATTTTTTGTTTGCTTAGGACTATGATACAGTATTTTCCTGAGAAGTCTAGCTGCCACAAATATTTGGTAGTCTTACAAGGCCACATCTGCACATGTGCATGACCAAATAATTCCTGCACTGTTTATCAATGTGATACTTTAAATTTTTAGTTAAGCAGATTTATTTTCCTTTGTAATTTTATCACTGCATGAACGGTATTGTCCTGAGCTAATTGTGGCGTTCATCTTACTTTTCATCTAATAATATTTGTAGGAACATTACTATTAGAACTATAAATGTTTATTCATTTTTGGGAGAGACACAGCATGAGCGGGGGAGGGGCAGAGAGAGAAGGAGACACAGAATCCGAAGCAGGCTCCAGGCCCTGAGCTGTCAGCACAGAGCCTGATGTGGGGCTTGAACTCACGAATCGTGAGATCATGACCTGAGCTGAAGTCAGACGCTTAACCAACTGCCACCCAGGCATTTGACTATAGTAGAAAAGGAAATAATCAACAAAATTAAAAGGCAACGAATGAAATGGGAAAAGATATTTGCAAATGATATATCAGACAAAGGGCTAGTATCCAAAATCTATAAAGAACTCACCAAAATCCACAGCCGAAAAACAAATAATCCAGTGAAGAAATGGGCAGAAAACATGAATAGACACTTCTCTAAAGAAGACATCCAGATGGCCAACAGGCACATGATAAGATGCTCAATGTCACTCCTCATCAGGGAAATACAAATCAAAACCACACTGAGATATCACCTCACGCCAGTCAGAGTGGCTAAAATGAACAAATCAGAAGACTGTAGATGCTGGAGAGGATGTGGAGAAAAGGGAACCCTCTTGCACTGTTGGTGGAAATGCAAACTGGTACAGCCACTCTGGCAAACAGTGTGGAGGTTCCTTAAAAAATTACAAATAGATCTACCCTATGACCCAGCAATAGCACTGCTAGGAATTTACCCGAGGGATACAGGAGCGCTGATGTATAGGGGCACTTGTATCCCAATGATTATAGCAGCACTTTTGACAATAGCCAAACTATGGAAAGAGCCTAAATGTCCATCAACTGATGAATGGATAAAGAAGTTGTGGTTTATATACACAATGGAATACTACTTGGCAATGAGAAAGAATGAAATATGGCCTTTTGTAGCAAGGTGGATGGAACTGGAGAGTGTTATGCTAAGTGAAATAAGTCATAGAGAGAAAGACAGATACCATATGTTTTTACTCTTTCGTGGATCCTGAGAAACTTAACAGAAGACCATGGGGGAGGGGAAGAAAAAAAAGTTAGGGAGGGAACTAAACCATAAGAGACTTTTTTTTTTTTTTTTCATAAGAGACTCTTAAAAACTGAGAATAAACTGAGGATTGATGGGAGGGTGGGAAGGAGGAGAAGATTGGTGATGGGCATTGAGGAGGGTGCCTGTTGGAATGAGCACTGGGTGTTGTATGGAAACCAATTTGACAATAAATTTCATAATAAAAAAATACTATTAGGTTTTTCTTTTGTTGATCATTTTGTGTTAGGTTATTCCTACGTAATTTTACTTGCTATTTTGTTCATCAATTTATTTCTGTCACAGACTCTTTTTAGGTTAGAATATAATTTGCTACACCTCCTAGGTGTTTGAAAACCAGGGGTTATGTTCATTTATTTTTGGATAATCTCTTAACTTTGTTAATATACATAATTGATGGATAACTTATAATACACTCTCATTCTGTCAGTTCCCTTTTTCTTGTTAACATTTTTCTGCACTAGAAGCCTGTCTCATCTTTTGCTGAGAATGCTTCTGCACCTCCTCCAGCCCTCCAATGGGGAATGGTAGAGTAGAGCTAAGAACTTACACTGCTTTCTTCTGTTCCTCTTCATCAGAGCTTCTCCCAGATGCTGCCATGGCAGCTTTGCAACTTCTACCCAGCCCCTCCATTGGTTTCAGGGTGATTTAGGATTCATAACTCCTAGAAGCTTGAGCTTAGAGGGGTTAGATATTTTTAGGAGGACAAAGGGCTTTTCAACTGTATCATAATTTAAATAAAATTTTGTGGCCTAGTAAGGCATCATAACATAGCTGGACTTACTAGCAAACATATGAAAGACCATTTCTTTAGAAGTTGGGAAATTCCTGGGGCACCTGAGTGGCTCAGTTGGTTGAGTGTCTGACTTTAGCTCAGGTCATGATCTCACAGTTGGTGGATTTGAGTCCCACATCGGGCTCTGTGCTGATAGCTCAGTCTGGAGCCTGCTTTGGATTCTGTGTCTCCCTCTTTCTGCCCTTCCCCCACTCACACTCTCTCAAAAGTGAATAAATGTTAAAAAAAAAATTAAAAAAAAAAGTTAGGAAATTCCTGTAGGATTTCTAGTGTTTTTCCCTCTTTCATTCCTGATACTGGTAATTTATGTCTTCTCACTTCTTTTCCCTAATCATTCCTTTTTAAAAAAAATTTTTTTTAAAGATTTTATTTTTAAGTAATCTCTACACTGACCATGGGCCTTGAACTTACAATCCAAAGATCAAGAGTTGTGTATGCTCCCCCAGCTGAGCCAGCCAGGTGCCCCTTCTCTGATCATTCTGACTAGAGGTTTATCAATTTTCTTGATCTGGTCAGCAAACCAGTTTTTTACTTTATTGATTTATTTTTCTGTTGTTTTCCTATTTTCCACTCCAGTTATATTTATTCCTTATAATTTGTTTCATTCTCCTTAATTGGGGTATAATTCTACTTTTCTAGTTTTTTTTTTAAATTTAAGTTTATTTATTTATTTTGAGAGAGAGAGAGAGAGAGAGAGAGAGAGAGAGAGCATGAGCACGTGCAGGGAAAGGACAGAGAGAGAATCCCAAGCAGGCTGTGCTCTGTCAATGCGGGACTTGACAAACTGTGAGATCATGACCTGAGCTGAAATCAAGAGTCGGACACTTAACCAACTGAGCCACCCAGGTGCCCTACTTTTCTGGTTTCTGAAAGTAGAAACTTAGATGATTGATTTGAGACTTTCCGATTTTTATTATTGACATTTAATGGTATAAATGTTCTTTTAGCATTACATCACACACTTTTGACATGTTATCTTGACAGTTTGAGTCCTCTGAGGCAGTTACAAAGATGGGTTTAAATGTACAAGAAATGTGTTAGGGAAAATACCTGTGAGAGAAAATGAGGCAGCTGTAAGAGACTGAGAGAATCTTCAGATGGTTTTGTGGGTTTGACCCAAGTGAAGAAAGAAAACCTGTTGGGTAGAATTGTCTCAGATTACCGTATATTTCTAAGGAAAGTTTGGCAAGGCAAGTTGGGAGTTCTGAGATTTCTGGCAGAGGAGGCTTGCATCTCGTAACTATGGAACTGCCTTGGTATTCCTGCCTCACTCAGTCATTGGCTAGAGGCCCATGGAAATCAAGGCCTTAGTGCAAGTGTGGAACTGGATTTCAGAGTGCAACAGCTGGGACTCTTCCTCCATTTTGCTTCTGCAGTTGGGAGATGAGAGGTGCATGCATGTGGCCATCACAGTTGTGTTTTCATTTTCATTTAGTTCAAATCATTGTGTGACTTTGTTTTTAATTTCTTGCTTGACCCATGGGTTATTTAGAAATGTGTTGTGGGACACCTGGGTGGCTCAGTCGGTTGTTAAGCGTCCGACTTCAGCTCAGGTCACGATCTTGTGGCTCGTGGGTTCAAGCCCCGCATCAGGCTCTGTGCTGACAGCTCAGAGCCTGGAGCCTGCTTCAGATTCCCTTTCTCTCTCTGTCTCTCTCTCTCTCTCTCTCTCTCTGCCCCTCCCCTGCTCTCTCTCTCTCTCTCGAAAATGAATAAACATTAAAAAAAATTTTTTTTAAATGTGTTGTTTAATTTCAAATATTTCCAAGTTTTCTAAATACTTTTTTTTTTTGCTATTGATTTGTAGTTTAATACCCTTGTAGTGAGAGAACATGCTTTGTGTGATTTTAGACATCTTTGATGCATTGAGACTTTTTCTGTAGCCCAGAGTATGGTCTATCTTGGTGAAGTTTTTTGTGCACTTGGAATGATTTGTATCATGGTCTTTGGCAGATCATTCTGTAAATGTCACTCAGGTGAAGTTAATTGATATTGTTAAATCTTGTTTCCTCATTGATTTTTTTTTCCCTTTTCTTACTGAGAGAGCAGTGTTGAAATATCCCAGTATAATTGTGTATTTAAAAAAAATCAATTTTGCATTATATATGTTTAAGCTCTGTGTTTTGTGGCATAGACACATATGATGGTTATGTCCTTTTGATACTTTCACATCTTTATTGTTATGAAATATCCCTTTATTCCTGGTAATATTTGTTTTAACTACTATTTTTTCTTTTTTTTTAAGTTTATTTTTAAGAGAGAGAGAGAGAGAGAGAGAGAGAGAGAGAGACAGAGACAGCACTCAAGTTTGCGCATGAGCTGGGGTGGGGCAGAGAAAGAGGGAGAGAGAGAATCCCAAGTGGGCTCAGGGTAGATCCCAATGCAGGGCTCCATGGACCAGACTGTAAGATTATGACCTGAGCCAAGATCAAGAGGTGGAGGCTTAACCGACTGAGCCACCCAGGCACCCCAGTAACTACCACTTTTTCTGATGTTAATATAGCCACTCTAGCTTTTTTGATTGGTGTTTTCATGGTATGAGTTGCTTTCTTAATGTGTACAGTCGGATCTTGGTTTTTAATTAAATCTGACAGTCTCCCTTTGCTTGTTGTGTTAAGGTAATTATTGATATGGTTGGTTTGCTTTAAATTTACCTTCATCAAATTTGGAAAAATTTTGGTGATTATTTCTTTGTGTATTTTTATTTTCCTCCCACCCAGAATTTCAATTACATGTAAGTTATATTGCTTGATATTGTTAGTTCATCAGTGCTTTGCTGATTATTTTTCTAGTCTTATTTCTTTGTGCTTTAGTTAGCTACTGTTGCTCTATGCCTTCAAGCCTTCAAGCTATACCTTCACTGATTTTTACCTTGCTAGTGCCTAACCTGTTTATTCCACTTGTTATATTTTTCATTTCAGGTAGTATATGTGTTATTTATTTTTTATTTACTTATTTTTTAAAGTTTATTTATTTATTTTGAGGGAGGCGTTGGGCAGAGAGAGAGAGAGAGAGAGAGAGAGAGAGAGAGAGAATCCCAAGCAGTTTCCTTACTGTCAGCAGTGTGGAGCCAGATGTGAGGCTCAAACTCACAAACTATGAGATCATGACCTAAGACAAAATCAAGAGTTGAATGCTTCACTGACTGAGCCACCCAGGTGTTCTTTAGGTAGTATGTGTTTTAAATCTCCATATATGTCATTTGAGTCTTTTGTCTTCCATTTCTCTCATCATGCTTATGTTTTTCTCTACTTTCTTAAACATGTGGAGCATATTTATAATAGTTATTTTAATGTCATTGTCTGCTAATTTCATTATCTGTTATTTCTGTGTCTGTTTCTATTGACTATTTTCTCTGAGTATGGGTCATATATTTTTGCCTTGTTTTTGAATACCTAGTAGTTTATAGTATTCCATTAAATATTTTCAGACTTTGGGGTTGTAGCTAAATTACTTATAATCTGTTAGATCCTTGCAAGGATTATTTTTAAGCATTGGTAGGGCATAGAAGACTTCAATATTAGGCTAATTTAGCTCCACTTTCAAGTTAATTTACCATTTTGAGGACTATAGTTGATGCTTCATGTATTGAGGTCTTTTTACCTTATTTATTGAGAATATGAACTGTTCTGATAACTGTGAGCTTTGGAAATTGTTTGACCTGTTGGGTTCCAGGTTATTTTCTTGGCCTTGAGAAGTTTATACTCTGTCATGATCATATTAATACCCAGGCATAAATTAAGGATACCACTTTGTAGATTTCTAGAGGAGAAGTGGCCAAATTACAACACTCAGGCCACGTTTCACCTACCACCTGTTACTCTAACTAAAGTTTTATTGGAATTTATGTACTGTCTTTGTTTGCTTTCATGTTTTAATGAGTTGAGTAGTTATCACAGAAATCATATGGCTTGCAAAGCCTTAAATATTTATGTGCCCTTTACAGGAAACATTTGCTGACTCCTGCTTTAGAATTTTCTCTCTGTGTAGCATTTTCCTCTCTAGTCATCTCCCCTGGAAATTATAGCCACCGTGCCAGCCTCAAAGTCTGATCTCAGTCTGCTTGATTCCCCCGTTTTACTTGGGTTCCCTTCCAGATATCATGGCTTCCAAGGGGCCTCCATGCAGTAAGCTGGGACAGTATAGGGCTCACCTCATTTGCTTCCTTTTCCTTGGAGATCATAGTCCTGTACTGTCTAATCGTCAGTTTATAAAACCATTGATTCTTACGTTTTTTTCAGTTTTCTAGTTGCTTAAGGTGGGGAATGGGCCAACCATTCCTTACTATAAAACGGTCAGATGCAAGGAGAGCAGAATAATATTTTGAGATTCATTCATGTTATTTTGTATATCAAGAATTAGTTATTTTTTATCGCTATGTAGTGTTCTATTTGAATATATCAGTTTAGCAATTCTTTTATTGATGAATATCTGAGTTGTTTGTAGGTTTTGATATTAACAAAGCCGCTCTGAACTTTCTTGTGTAAGTTATTTTATGAACCCATCTTTTAATTTCTCTTTGGTCAATATATGAGTGAAATTGCTCGTTTGTGGGGTTGTTTGTTAATTTTAGAAGAAAGTGTCAATCCTTTTCCTGATAGTATTTACATAGTTTTATACTGCCACCTATAATATGAGAGTTTGGATTGTTCCACTTTTAGCCATCTTTTAGTGCTATGAGTGTTTTTAATTTTAGCTATTTTGGTGGGTGTTTAATGGCATCTTGTCATAACTTTAATTTGTTTTTGAGGATTTTTTATTTGTTTGCCTTTTCATATCTCCTTTTATGATGTCTCTTCATATCTTTTGTCCATTTAAGTAATTGGGGTGTTTGTCATTTTATTATTGATTTGTAAAAAGCTTTAAAATATGTTGCATACAAGTCTTTTGTCAGATATCTAACACATTTCTCCCAGTCTGTAGCTCACTTTTTCATTTTCTTTTTAAAATTTTTTTTAACATTTATTTATTTTTGAGAGAGGGAGAGAGAGTGTGAGCATGGGAGGGGCAGAGAGAGAGGGAGACACAGAATCCAAAGCAGGCTCCAAGCTCTGAGCTGTCAGCACAGAGCCTAATGTGGGGCTCGAACTCATGAACCGTGAGATCATGACCTGAGCTGAAGTTGGATGCTTAACTGACTGAGCCACCCAGGCACCCCACTTTTTCATTTTCTTAATGGTATCTTTGATGAGCTGAAGTTTTTATTTTTAATGAAGTGTAATTTATGGAATTTTTTTCTTTTAAGGTTATTTCTTTTTGTATCTTATATAAGAAACCTTTTACTGCCCTAAAGTCACAAAGATATTCTCTCTTTTAAAAGCTTTAGAGTTTTTCCTTTTACAGATAGGTCCTTGATCCATCTTGGATTAATTTTTGTGTATGATGTGAAGTAAGTGTTGAGGTTCATTTATTGCATATGGTCATCCTCTCATTCTAACACTGTTTGCTTAAAAGACTTCCTTTCTCTATTGAATTGCTTTACACACATTTGGTGCCTTTGTTTATAATTAATTGTTTGTAAGTAGGGTCTATTTGTGTTCATTCTATTTGGTTCTCACAACTCCTATCTTGGTTACTGTAGCTTAAATTTTATTTAATTAAATTAGTTTATTTCTTTTTATTTTTGGGGAGGGGGGGGCACCAGGAGAGGGAGAAAGAATCTTAAGCAGGTTCCACACCCACCATAGGGCCCTACACAGGGCACAGAGCTCAATGTCACACCCATGAGATCATGACCTGAGCAGAAGTCAAGAATTGGACGCTTAACCGACTGAGCCACCCAGGCATCCCCTTGGTTACTGTAGCTTAATAGCAATTCTTGAAGTCAGATAATGTAAGTCTTCTAGCTTTGTTCTTTTTCCAGATTGCTTTCTGTAGATTCAGAATTTTAGGATCAATTTGTTAATTTTTACAAAAAGGCTTGGCCATATTATGATTGGGATTTTGTTCTATAGGTCAATTTGGGGAGAATTGAGATCTTAATATTGAGGCTTGCAGTCTATGAATTTGGTGTATCTCTTTATTTATTGAGAGCCTCATGAATTTATCTCAGCAGTAATGTTTGGTTTTTAGTAGTTGACATTGCACTTACTGTCAAATTTGTTCCTTTTATATTTTATATTTTTGGATACTGTTTTTGAGGAAATAGTTATTTCAGATTTCATTTTCCTATTGCTTACTCCTAATGTGCACTTTTTATACTGATCTTGTATCTTGTGCACATTTTACTTATTTTTAGTAGGTGCTTTTAGGTATTTTTAAGCAGTCATGTCATCTGCATGTAGAGACTGTATTACTTCTTCCTTTCTGCCTTTTACTTCCTTTTCTTGCCATATTGCACTACCTTGTTCCCCACCCAGTGGAGGGAATCATTTAATCTATCAGTATTATAGATTATATTAGCTGTAGAATTAGCTGTAGTGCACTGAAATTTTAAAAAGTTATGAGTGGGTGTTGAATTTTGTCAAATGCTTTTTATGACATCTTTTGAAGAGTTTTCTTCTTTATATTGTTAATGTGGTGAGTTAAAAAATTGATTCATTTTCAAAGTTAAATTACTTCATGCTTGTGATAAGTTCCGTATGGTTATGATTTGTATTCAGTTTGTATTCAGTTTGCTATTCAGTTTGCTATTATTTTTATTAAGGATTTTTGTGTCTGTATTCAGGAGGGTATTAGTTGACTGTTTTCTTTGCCTTTAGATGTCTTTGTCTGTGGTATCAGGGTAATACCATAATTATACTGATAATGTTTTTACCAGTAATGTCTACAATGGTTTTGTGAGGGTGTTTGGCCTCATTTTGAAGTGGGGTCTCTTACTCTGTATTTTGAAAGAATTTATATGAAATTGGCATTATTTCTTCTTGAATGTTTCAAATTCACTATTGAAATCATCAGGGACTTTTAATTTTGTTCATATGTAGATTATTGGTAAATTTGATTTTTATGTGAATCTGAAGAGAAACCAGAATATAATGGTAAATTTACTTTATAAAAAGATACAAGCTATTTGAATTTTCTGGGTTTTTTTTGTAAATTTCATTTTTTTCAAGGAATTTGACCATACATATCACCCAAGTTACATCATATTTATTGACATCAAGCTGTTTATAATAATACCTCAAAATTCTTTTAATGCCTGTAAGTTATAGCAGTAATCCTTTAAAAATTCCTAGTATTCTAACTTGTATTTTGATCAGTCTAGAGGTTGTTGATTTAGTCAGCCATTTTTTTTCTTAAACAGGATTATTGAAGTATAATTTACATACAACAAAATTCACCTGTATTAAGTGTACATTTTAATGAATTTTAGGGATATTAAAGAGATTTGCAGCCACAAACCAGTTTTAGAGTATTTCATCACTCCAGAAATATTTCTGTGCCAGTTTGCATGGAATTCTTGCTCCCACTCCCAGCCCCAGGAAACCACTCATCTGCCTTCTGTCTCTATAAAGTTGCCTTTTTTGTACCTTTTCTGTAAATGGAATTATACAATATATAGTCTTTTGAGTCTAGCTTCCATACCTTAGCATAATGTTTTTATGCTAAGCACATGGATTTTTATGTTAGCACATGACTTTGTCTGGCTTTAGAATCATGGCAATATTGACCCCATAGACTGAGTTGGAAAATATTCTCTTCTGTGTTTTCTGGAAGAATTTGTAAAGGATTGGTATTATTTTTTTGTTAAATGTTTGATGGATTTCACCAGTAAAGCCATCTGACTTTGGCTGGTCGGCCGGCCTGCCTTCCTTCCTTCCTTCTTTCCTTCCTTCCTTCCTTCTTTCCTTCCTTCCTTCCTTCCTTCCTTCCTTCTTTTTCTCTCTCTTCTTTCTTCCTTCTTTCCTCTTTCTTTTCTTTCTTTCTTTCTTTCTTTCTTTCTTTCTTTCTTTCTTTCTTT